>NC_135558.1:21922063-21997063 GCF_964340395.1 Glandiceps talaboti | reverse complement strand
TCACAAAGATATCAACAGGGATTAATAGACAATTGAATAAACATTCAAAAAATGTATTCAAATGTGCCTAGCACTAAGACCACGCCCATAGCAACAGCCAAATAATCACATGTATTGGAAAGATAATAATGGGGATTAAGAGACAATTGAATAAACATTCTAAAAATGTATGCAAATTTGCCTAGTAACAAGACCACGCCCATAGCAGCAGCCAAATAATCATGTATATTGCAAAGATAACAGGAATTGAAAGACAAATGACTAAACATTCAAAAATGTATGCAAATGTGCCTAGCAACAAGACCACGCCCATAGCAACAGCCAAATGATCACGTATTTTGCAAAGGCAATATCAGGAATTCACACACAAGTGAACA
Source organism: Glandiceps talaboti (assembly GCF_964340395.1). Taxonomy (NCBI): domain Eukaryota; kingdom Metazoa; phylum Hemichordata; class Enteropneusta; family Spengelidae; genus Glandiceps; species Glandiceps talaboti. Next base: position 21,996,686 of record NC_135558.1, on the reverse strand, counting down.
AAAACATTAAAAAATGTATGCAAATATATCTAACAACATGACCACACCCATAGCAACAGCCAAATGATCGCGTATATCACAAAGATAGCAACATGGTTGGATAGGCAACTGGATAGTCATTCAGCAAATGAACACCTATTGTTAGCATGGACTAGCATATGGATAAACATTTTTAAAAAACTGACCAGTTGTGCAAGAACGCCATTGGCAGTATTTTCCTAACTCAGTATAACCAACTACTCCACATTGGGTGAGCAATATGCAAATAAAACCTGATTATTATTAAATTCATAACATCATTTTGTCAGCAGAAACTAGTTTACCAAAACAAGATTTTTAAGCCTCCTGTATGTTTCCATGGAAACATCTATCCTATTTTAGACAATTTGTGCTACATTGGATAGCACCGACTCATACATGCAAAAAGCAAGGGCATTTTTTGCTAATTTTTCTCCATCTTTTGTGTCAAAATTTGAAAAAATAATCTGCATATTATGGTGATTTTCGTTACCATGGCGATGGATGTTCATAAAGTGACCCCAATTTTGAACTCGGCATAACAAACTACCCTACTTAGGGTTGCTGATATTCAAATAAATAATAATAATAATATTTATCTTTCTATAAACTCGATTATTATTAAAAATTATTTTTTCTATATAATATTATTTAATTATTATTTTATTGATCACAATGAGCTAAAGTGTTTAAACATGACAGCGTTATTCTTCTTAAAAATACTTTATCAATGGAAACTAGGGTATAGAGTAATTGATGGTTTTTATATTGAACACAACCCATAGACATGGAAGCTATATGTATATTTTGATTCATCCTCCAATTGCATATGGTAATATTAAGCACAGCACCACAATGGTAAATAGGGTACACACGCCCTTCCTACAACACACATTGTACGCACTAGCTGTTGTTTGATTCTTTTCATGCATAGTCTATTGTCGTACCTTTAACTTTCAGATACTGATATCAGTAGTGTGAGGGCTTCATATTTGAATATATAATTCCACGAGATCAATGTTAGTTCACATCATAATTCTCAGATTATTCCTCCTACTAATACAAATACAAAGCAGTAGTCGAGTGTTGGATTTAAATAAAAGTACCCGTGCATATCAGACTCAATCTATACTAAATGACGTACGTAAGTAAAGGCGTGTATTTACCAGTTTTGAAAGTGTATACTTTAAACACGAACATGTTATCAAAGCATAGACGGAGCAAGTCATTCTGAACACTTGAGAGAGAGAAATATTTGCTAGAACAGGGTGATTCAGGTACTTGATCTGTCGGGTTTGACGTCACCCTTGTGAAGATTTACACGTATTCATGTCATAAACTCCCATATACTGATATCAATAATGTACGGACTTTACATCTGAATATATACTCTCACATACTGATATTAATAGTTTGAGGACTCCACCTGTGAATATATACTCTCACAAACTGATATTAATAGTGAGAGGACTCCACCTGTGAATATATACTCTCACATACTGATATTAATAGTGAGAGGACTCCACCTGTGAATATATACTCTCACATACTGATATTAATAGTTTGGGGACTCCACCTGTGAATATATACTCTCACATACTGATATTAATAGTTTGGGGACTCCACCTGTGAATATATACTCTCACATACTGATATTAATAATGTGAGGACTCCACCTGTGAATATATACGCTCACATACTGATATTAATAGTGAGAGGACTCCACCTGTGAATATATACTCTCACATACTGATATTAATAGTGTGAGGACTCCACCTGTGAATATATACTCTCACATACTGATATTAATAGTGTGAGGACTCCACCTGTGAATATATACTCTCACATACTGATATTAATAATGTGAGGACTCCACCTGTGAATATATACTCTCACATACTGATATTAATAGTGTGAGGACTCCACCTGTGAATATATACTCTCACATACTGATATTAATAATGTGAGGACTCCACCTGTGAATATATACTCTCACATACTGATATTGATAGTGTGAGGACTCCACCTGTGAATATATACTCTCACATACTAATATTAATAGTGTGAGGACTCCACCTGTGAATATATACTCTCACATACTGATATTAATAGTGAGAGGACTCCACCTGTGAATATATACTCTCACATACTGATATAAATAATGTGAGGACTCCACCTGTGAATATATACTCTCACATACTGATATTAATAGTTTGAGGACTCCACCTGTGAATATATACTCTCACATACTGATATTAATAGTTTGAGGACTCCACCTGTGAATATATACTCTCACATACTGATATTAATAGTGTGAGGACTCCACCTGTGAATATATACTCTCACATACTGATATTAATAGTGTGAGGACTCCACCTGTGAATATATACTCTCACATACTGATATTAATAGTTTGAGGACTCCACCTGTGAATATATACTCTCACATACTGATATTAATAGTGTGAGGACTCCACCTGTGAATATATACTCTCACATACTGATATTAATAGTGTGGGGACTCCACCTGTGAATATATACTCTCACATACTGATATTAATAATGTGAGGACTCCACCTGTGAATATATACTCTCACATACTGATATTAATAGTGTGAGGACTCCACCTGTGAATATATACTCTCACATACTGATATTAATAGTGAGAGGACTCCACCTGTGAATATATACTCTCACATACTGATATTAATAGTGTGAGGACTCCACCTGTGAATATATACACTCACATACTGATATTAATAGTGTGAGGACTCCACCTGTGAATATATACTCTCACATACTGATATTAATAATGTGAGGACTCCACCTGTGAATATATACTCTCACATACTGATATTAATAGTTTGAGGACTCCACCTGTGAATATATACTCTCACATACTGATATTAATAGTGTGAGGACTCCACCTGTGAATATATACTCTCACATACTGATATTAACAGTTTGAGGACTCCACCTGTGAATATATACTCTCACATACTGATATTAATAGTGTGAGGACTCCACCTGTGAATATATACTCTCACATACTGATATTAACAGTTTGAGGACTCCACCTGTGAATATATACTCTCACATACTGATATTAATAGTTGGAGGACTCCACCTGTGAATATATACTCTCACATACTGATATTAACAGTGTGAGGACTCCACCTGTGAATATATACTCTCACATACTGATATTAATAATGTGAGGACTTCAGTTTCGATTATATACTCTCACATTAGTACTACATTGGTCTTATCTAATGTATTATTGAAAAATCTTTATTTCCACACCACTAAGACCTTCGTTTGTGATGGTGTCTGTATATGAAAGATTAATAAAATAAAAAATAATAATAAAAAATACAGGAATTCATATTTTATTACACAACGCCTGTACTTAATGCGTATTTGCTTTCCAAGATGTCCACAATAAAATAGGACACTTTTGATGGTAGGAAAAACAGTCTAGGATATTTGACGTTTAATATAATTGTATATAGATTCTAATAAAATAGCCTTACATGGTGTTTTAACTAACATATGATAACATGAACATCTTTAAAGTACAATGTGTCAATTATTATACAAAAGGCAAGAAGGATAACATTCACATGTTGATGTTTCAAGCATCTCATGTGCAAAGAGTTAGGAATAAAACCTATATACCAGTCACTTGTGTGCTAATCATTTAACATCTGACCTTCTTAATCTACATGTCACATTCCTCCTTGATTTGTGACAAGTGACCAGGGAAACATGTTACCCATTACGTCTGTTTACATATTATTTCTCACGATTAAGTTTGGTGGAATAGCATGTCTGTGTGTTATGCGCTGTGCACTGCGGTGTCATACATTCTAAATGCAATTATAATAACATTTTGATAATGAAAAATACCTTTCTGATTTCAGTACCATTCAATGACGTTGATCATATCTTTTTTCAGAAGCAGTCACTACTTAGAGCCTTACTGTGAATTTTTTCATTCCAGTAAGATATATCAAAAAGTGCCTACTGTACAATATTTGTCAAATACATTATAATCCTCAGTCAATTTATAATACATGCCCTTTCTTAATGCCGCTTGTCTGGTTTATTTCCCTTATGACACAAATATTTACTTCACCTTATTAAACGAACTATGTAACCAAATATTGAGATGTTCAGAATATGTAATTCAATCCAAACCACATAAATTTGATGGATAAAATGTTGGTTTAGTGACACTAGAATCCAACACCAACAGTAAGCAGATGATATCGTTTCATGACAAATTGTCTGTCTAAGTCTTAAGTAGAAGTGGTCTCTCATTTCAATGTCATGTCTGTTCTATTTTCTACTGTCTTAATAGAGCGATTCTAGATGAGTTGAGTCTACAAAAATGATTTTAAATGTTACCATTCTGTGTTTATATGGTAAAAATAAAAATTACTGAACACTTTTCCAAACAAATATTTTCATAACAATCACACAATTTACCTTCGACATAAATACAGACATCAAATTGTCAGAACGGATGCTTGTCTGACGTCTCGGATAGAGTGGGATATGGCGTCAAACATAGTCAGTTATCACCTGTTTAAAGACAGGACATTAGATGGTATGGCAATTGGTTAATAAAGATCGATACCAACCCATAAAATGTTTATTAATGGCTATATTAAAAAGGATAATATATAAATAATTGTCGGTAAGATTTTCAATGAATACAAATAAATATATGGATAAGGCTAGTTTCGTGCCAGGACCTTTAATCTAATATGACAGTTTATTTATTAGTAAATAATTAATCAGATATTCGTATAATTAATCAGTCAGTTTGTAGTGACGATTTTCAGTGTCCATATCATGACTAAAATTCTATTACTGTGTTTGTGTATGTATTTGTCTATTCTAATGATGTTTTCAAATATGTATTTTTGAAGAAGTCTAAAATATGTATGTGTTTACAACAATATCCCCCTCCCCGTCTGTGAAATATTAAAACGTGAAAAGCTCAAGAAAATAATTTGTTTCTTCACATAATTCGAATTTGTATAAAGTACTTCGTGTGGCAATGGGACATGGCCATGTGATATATATGTGTGATATCAACCCACTAAGGGTTGACATTAATAGTTCAATGTACGATAAAAACTAAAGTCTGTTAGTTAGACCTCAGGACCCCACCCACCCACCCATCCCCCTTTTAACGAAATTGGCCAAAATTGAAAATGTTTCGGACAGCTCAATCAATTTCAAATTAGTACGTAGTAGTATATAGTGCTATAATTACAAAGCCGGTATGTAGTGAAGAAAAAATCGTTCTTTTGTAGACACTTTACTTTCTTTTAGTGCCATGCATTTACTATAGCGAACATTCTTCTACTCTCAATTTGATATTTTAAAGAAATGTTAGCATTAAGGGGGACACACAGATCCATTAAAAGTAAAATCGTTTTTGTAGGATGAGAACTAAAATGGCTCAACTCAATAACCCCCCCCACACACACACACCACCCTAATCCCACCCCCAACCCAAAAGTAAAAGAATTTAGGGGTTTTATTATCCTACATTGGACTATTGATCTCACCCCTAACTTTGACCTTGTGCTTCCTTTGTGAAGAAAAAAAACGTGTCTTGATTAAAATACCACATCAATTCATTAAATAGACTGTCAATTTTGTAGAAGTGAAATATCTCCCTCAGAATCGACAAGACTTAGTCAATGAGATACGAACTGAAAAGTAAAACCGCTGTCGTGTATATGACTGAACATTTTTAAACCAAGTTGTAATGGTATAGATGTAATGACTTTTTGTTTCTGTCAGGGAAAGGTAAATGATACACATACTGGGAAATTCGATGCAATATTTTGACGAAGAGATGATTAATATAAGGCCTGTTTTTATTCCAAACATTTTCATCAATAATTTATGTGTTTTTTTTAGAATATCGAGTGTTGTCTCATAAAGCTACAAGTAATTTTGTATGTTTGAATTGTGTGGTTGTCGCTGCAGTTGTATTTTAAATAATAAGTTTTGATAATGGAAAGCAAGTGTATCATATAAGGGTGCTGTAGGCATAATACACCGTATCATACCGAAATTGATTATTCTTGATTTTTTCTGCTGCTCAAAACGTACCAGTTACGACTAATAATGTGGTATTGTGGCATAACCTTTATTCAGAGCAACCTCATTTTTGTTGTATTTTAAATAACATATGAAAAAATAATGTAAATAAACACTTCACTCTGCTGAACGTCACTAATTCAACATTGTTTCGTTAGCAAGAAATACAGTGTAACATTATTGTATTGACATTTTTGTAGGAGTGCACGTTCTGGGTAGCTATTCGTGCAAAGAGCAGTACAATATGATATGTTTACAAATATGATATTTATTTCCTATATGCATTGCATATGTACTTGTATTGCCTGTTTGATCAGTTATAGGTCGGTACAACAGTGCTTTGGATTTATATACAAATTATTAATATTGAATAGGTATGTCCTATCGCTATATGTTGAACAACAGTTTTAAGTATGTATTTGTTTCTCCATTCGCTGTGTAATCTATTATTCCTTGTTTCATTGGTGTATGTTAGTTATGTGTAATCGGGTTGTCGGGTTGTTTATTTAGAATTTTCCTCGTATGTTCTACCGACGGGGATAAAATCAAAACCAACTTAAATTACCAATGGAATCCATGCACCATGACACAACATACCTTGCGTAGCCTCTCCATTTAGCCATATTTTATCGAACGCCCATCTCACCACACTCCAAGTAATACACATTTATCATTCAGTTACGTTAATTTGAGGTAATGGTTAAATGTCTGTCGCCTTTCTCAACTCAATAAGTGACTTAACTGTCTACTGGTGAGATTTCCTACATTTCTTTATATTGGATTTTTCCTTATCAAATAATTAATCTTCAACTTAGATAAGTGATTAGTGCTGTAAGTAAGGTTTTGTTTATATCTGGGTAGATAATATTGAGTCTGCAACAATCTTCTGACCGAGAATCTCAGCTTCAACCGAATCAACTCACAGGCACATAATTTGTTGAATAGATCTAAATAGAACAAGCTCTTTTCGAAATTTCCTAGGCTAATAATTGCCTAAAAGGCCGGGGACATAGTAGAGAGCCTCATTTGTTGTGTTGATTATTTTGTATTTTAATCAAATATTACTTACTCTACATCATTAAACCATATACTCAATTATACTTGGGAAGAAAAATGAAGGCTGGTTTATCCTACTATATGGTTCTAATTATATATAAGATGTTTCAATTGGTACACATATCTAAATAATATGACTTATCTAAATACAATATAACATCCATACCACCACTGTGCAGAAGACGTTTTGAGCGTTGTTCTTTGATGAACTTTTCGTATAACAGTTCGGAAAAAGTCATGAAATTCATTTACCTTAAACTAGTGCAACCGTGTGTCTCAGTGTAAACATATTAAAGAGTGCAGGATTGCATTTACGTTGTGTAAATTTAAAATTTGTATACGTAACAAGAACATGGCTGGTCTACTTTGAAATAATCGATAAAGAGCCTTTATCACATTGTCCTTTCAATGACTTCTGTGAATCCCAATATACGAAATTGAAATAACTTGCATTCATTGGTTAAATATTGTATATGATTTAGCCACTCAAGAACGTTAACAGCCTAATCACAATTTTAGCATTTGAAGATATACAGTCACGACTCGAGAGACACGACAAAACTTGTTAAGTGACCTTACACGAATTGTTTCAAAGTTGTAGCCCTAGGCTGTGAAATATCTCATGGGATACAATTAAATCTGAAAGTGGCAGTAGTTGCAGCTGTGAGCTATAGTCTACTTTGTAGATGGCTGAATCAATGACAAATAGAATTAAAAACTGCTTTGCGCAATCTTTGCATTTTGGTCATTATACGTTCGTGATATATTCTTAACTTTATAAATAAACTGCTTTGATCGATTAAATAATATCGTGTTTACGATCTACAACAATCATACAACCTCACACCTTTGTGCATAATACCTCAAGCAAATTTTTCCTGTTTAAAAATGATATAATTATTTCCATGTGTATGTAAAGAATGGTTACGAAAATGATAGCCTGACATAATACGATTTACCATTATAGACCTGGGAGATGACCTTAGGACCTGGGAGATGACCTTCACGATTAATAATCTCAGAATTTTGTTATGACAGGTTATAAACTGAAGAGTAATTGCTGACGAAAGAAAAGTGTTGTAACAGTATTCTTAATATAATGTAACTGAAGAATGATTCCAGAAAGAGATATGCATGCTATCGGTTCTATTGACGATGTTGTTTTGGTCTTTTGGTTTTTGTTTGTTTGTTTGTTTGTTGTTGTTGTTGTTTTTTGTTTTGTTTGGGGGGGGGGGTTTGCTTTGTTTTGTTGTTTTGCTTTTCTTCGCTTGTGTGTTTTGCTTTGATTTTCTTTGTTTTGTTTTGCTTTGTTTTTATTACACCTCATACCCCATACACCTTAAATAATCGATTGCATTTGTAACATAGATGTTTCTTTGAAGTTCTGGCATATGATCATTTTCGACACAATCTCTAATACTAGCAACTACACTCATATACAAGTATGTTCCCTTACACTGTGAAATGGTTATAAAAGATACATTTTCATTCATTTAATCCGTTATACATTAGACGATTATTGGAGTTCTTTGACATTAATCACAGTCATTTCTGTACTGTTTATGTATTGTTCCGATGTAATGCAAACTAATCATTTCTTCCCGATTCTGGGTTACACGGACTACAGATGCATCTTTGGAGGACCTGGAAATAGCATGGTGTGAATATATTCTATAGAATTGCATGGGCTTAAGACATGTTCAAATATATAATGCCGACAGTTTCAACTTGCTTACATAAGATATGGAAAACAACATACGTCTAGCCATTCACGCATATTTTGACACTCATCAAACAGATGGCACACCATTAGCACAATTCTTCATAATAATTAGTATTTAATGGCTTTCTAGTGTCAGAACTTACGTAGGCATCGATGTTAAGCGTTTTTGTGTGTCTGATTATCAATAGATATACTTACACATCATATTTACAGCCAGTATATGACAAAGGGGTGGATTTAAAAGAAAGGGATTTTTACTTTTCGAAATTAACTCTCAGTAACGTGAACACATGACAGCTACAGTAGTTGGTTATTCTATATAATAAATGTAATCTTTAGTACACATGCTTCGTGTGCCTGATGCTAACATAGAAATTTATATATAGTAATCTGCCATGGTGACTTCTCTATATGAAGCAAAGTTAAACCAATGCAATTATTTCATTTTATATTAGTTAAACCTGCCTTGGTCATGAAACAAACAATAGCGCTTTTTAGTTTCCATTCATTTTTTTTACTTTTATATCAGTAATTGGAATGAATGACGTTGTTTGCGAAGTTAATGTTATAGTTCACACTTAGCGATTTAATGGTAACATCACAAATCATTCACACATACATGCATTCAGTAATGAAGTAGCGGCTTCAATATGCGTTGTAATTTAAAATCATTTTAACACATTTGTATGCAGTAGCTTTATATGTGATGTTACAGTAATGCTTAGCATTCAGTGAATATAAATATACCCTGTTTGAAGCTAATTATATAGAATACCAATGAGACAGTCACAATGTGCATCGCTATGACATCGCAATGGCGGACAGGTTTACAATAAACGTGACGTTAATTCATGAAGACGGTTTTATAATTTGAAAGTAAAATTATTCTGACACACCATTTATACTAACCATACTGCTATCGTTGTTCAGTCATATTATTCAATGAATATCTTAATCACTAAGCTTATAGCTTCTTTTTAATATCCTGTGTATCTTACACCAGGATGACATGTCGAACCACAATTATCTGCACTCGAGAATGCTCGCTCTCAAGATTTGATTAATTTAAGTCAGAAAAGAACTTATCTCGAATCAATCTCGTAACGACTGGATTACAGAAATAATAAATCAAGCCATTCATACTAAAACGGTAGCACATGTCATTATAAAGGCAATGCTGTTGTATACAGATCAAGCTATTCATCAAAGGAACAACATTAAATTCCCAAACGATGGCGCATATGAAGGCTGTATAATATGAACTACTATCAAGTCCATAAAGTACGCAATTGATAATTTAGTTTTGTGTTCACAGTAGAATTTATACATTTTCAAACTCTGTCAAGAAATGTTATAGTTTACTAATGCCATCTCTATAATCGTGCGCCGATAATGTGTAATGTTCTACTGACTGACCAACCGACTAGCTGAAAATAGGTCAACTTGCATTTAGTTGATGCAATTATGATGAAAATAAGATGACTTTCTCATGATTAAGAACAGTCTCGACAACTCACTCCGACGTAATTGTTACCATGACATTTTGCATTACTGCCTATACTGTACTACATTATTTTTTCAGTCTCGGAGACCAGATGACGACTAACTGAATAAATGCGCTTTCCTGGTAGACCACTGATAGATATATACAGGTTACGTACACAGTTACTTTGTCAACACGTTCAATTTCACATTTTAGGTAGCATATCTATACCGGAATGATATTAAGCAAAGTATAAATACAACACGTGCTTGTTTCGGCATTTCAAATTTCGTCGCATTCAACCATTAAACACTTGACTTTGAAAATCAAGCATTTCGAAATAGCATTTCATTGATACAAGTACGACTTGAGACATTCTTCACAGACTCGTATTTTTGTATATCAAGTATGGTGTTTAACTCAAAGGCCATATATATATGCGGAGGAAAATAAATTGAAATATGTAAGTATATTTACGCACAGTTTCTACAGTGCAGATTCTTGAATCAGCATTACGATTTGATAGGAATACATAATGATGGATAGCTTCAAGAAAAAAAAACTGCCAATACAATAGCCTTCCCGCTGAAGAGGAAAGTCAACATATCATGCGAAATCTCCATTGGTATCCAGCATAGATGTATGCGACATCATTATGACTTTCTGTCGTACACAAAGATATGTTCTATCATTTCTCTTTTCAAACAGGCAATATGAAATATTGTAATGAAAAGATGAATGTTTTAAGTCATGTATTCAAAATTGTATAAAATAACGTTACAACGTTATACAATCAATGTTTGAAATATATATGTAGATTGATAGTGTCCATTGAACACGTTTGATATTCCTGGTCATACAAGGTATTATTGAATGTATGTGACGTTGTATTTGGCTTAACGCCAGCTGATGTGATTACTATATTGTAATCATGCTTTTAATCAGGCTTTGCAGTCGTGAAATAAATGGAGGCGTATCACATCGATACATTTATGTTTCCTTATCGAATAAGGAGTTACGCCCTGTTTCATGAAAAGAGAACACATCAAGAAATGATCTTTTGCAAATTGTATACCGTCAACTGTTCTATACTTGAATTGATAATCGGAGAGACTACAGTTTCGAGTACGAGCGATGCCATTTTACTTTAAATGAGCTAAGACCTCCAGCATTGGCGAGAGGTGCATGATACGAATGATAACCAAATAAGGTAGCCTGTTTGTAAATCTTCTACAACTTATTTTTTAGCACAACTGAACTGATAAGGTTCAGTAGTGGTATAGACATGGTGCTGTGTCTGTCCGTCTGTCTGTCTGTCTGTCTGACTGTCTGTCTGTCTGTCTGTCTGTCTGTCTGACTGACTGACTGACTGTCTGTCTGTCTGTCTGTCTGTCTGTGTGTGTGTGTGTGTGTGTGTGTGTGTGTGTGTGTGTGTGTGACTTAAACTCAAAAACCGCCAGACCGATTGCCTTGGTATTTGGTGGGGACATTACTTATGGTGTCTGTAAGTGTTCAAACCAAAATAATCGCATCACAGGTGTGTAATATGGTTCAAAATGTCATTTTTGGTCAAAAAACTTAAATTCAAAAACTACTGAGAGATTGGTGTGAAATTTGGTGGGAACGTTCTTAGTGGTGTGTAGATTAAGATTTGTTCATGATGTGATGATTCCATCAGTAATATACAAATTAGGGCTAAAATGTGTCTTTTTGGTCAAAAATCTATTTAATGAGGATGCATTTGGGGGTGTATAGATGAAGGAATGTAAAGCATATAATGATCTCATCAGCGATATGCACATTAGGTGTAAAAATGTGAATTTTGGTCAAAAAATTGTATCTCAAAATGTACTTGGTCAATGAGACTGAACTTTGATGAGATGTTCCTAGAAGTGTTATTCTGCAGATTTTGTTCAAAACATGTGACACAATTGGCAACCATGACCACGCCCTTAGCAACAAGCAAGCGATGATGTATTTCACAAAGATAACAGCAGGGATTCTTAGGCAAGTGAAAACATTCAAAAGGTGTGTGTAATATGCCTAGCAACAAGACCACCCCCATAGCACAGCCAAAAATCGTATATATTGCAATGATTAATAGACAAGTAGATACACATTCAAAATATGTATGTAAATGTGCCTAGTAACAAGACCATTCCCATAGCAACAGCCAAATGGTCACATATATTGCAAAGATAACAAGGATTAATAGACAAATGAATAGATATTCAAAAAATGTGTGCAAATATACTTAGCAACATGACCACGCACATAGCAACAGCCATATGATGATGTATATCACAAAGATAGCATCAGGAATTCATAGACAAGTGAACGAACATTCAAAAAATGTATTCAAATATGTCTAGCAACATGACTAGGCCCATAGCAACAGCCAAATGATCGCGTATATTGCAAAAATAACAACAGGGCTGGATAGGCAACTGGATAAACATTCAGCAAATGAACACCTATACCTAGCATGTATCAGCATGTGGATACATATTTATTTTTTTAACTATACAGTTGTACTACAACGCTATTGGCGCTCTCTTTTCTATAAGCACTCACATTTGCGACTGTTGTCCTCGAGTATCTACATTTATATCTGCATGGAGATGGACACATGACTCCTGTCGATCAACACTTGCGTTTGTTCGAAATTCCCAACACTTTTGACATTCTTTGAATATTGATGTATAAAGCAATCTGGCAAGGAAACAGCTTATTCGAACCTAATGAGACGAATCGGCGAATTATCACTGCCGACCCTAAACTTTTGTTTACTTAATCGAGAAAAATATTGATAAAATAGTGAAAATGATGAAGTTTCGTGAGAAATAGGGATATTTAATGACGTTCGTGACGCCATTGCTGTCTGACCGGACCTAAAGTGTACCATGCCAGTAGAACTGCCCTATTACGATGCTGACATTGGACGTAAGGACATTTGTGCCCAGTGTTTTTAAGGCCGTTAAGCCGGTAAATGTTACCGGTCTTCCGCGATTAATTTACCAGAGTTTCCCCATGGGTACGTGTGGCCATGATCAAAGTGAAAAGACGGAAATATAAAATGCTTTGAAAAATGGTGTTTCAACTAATAAAGAAGGCAAGTTAGCTTCGTAAAATATCTTCAATATGACGGTAAATTTTGTGGAAAAACAATGCATAGTCCGATTGTATATTTTGTTTTCCAAGGTACTGAGAGTTGATTGTTTTTATTTTGATACATAACGTGTACGTCCTGTCGCAATCACCGTTAAAAGACGCAACACTAATGGTTGTGTCTACCTGGAAAATTACTGCATTGCCAAACACAGCACAGTACAGTCAACTCTTCACATTCCCTCATCAAAAAAAACTCACCCTGTATGACATGTCTAGCCATAGTTCTCTTGAGCATGAGATTCACAAAAAAATAAAAGATAACAAAAACATTATAGGAGACAACTCTACGTTGGATGGGACTTCAGTGGATAGGGCTTCTGATCAGTGAGCATGGGCGTTTTTTGAAAGAAGGCAAAACTGCTTCATGTCAATGTGTGGATGGTAATGAACCCAAAAGAAAATAAAATAAACCGAGAACACGGTTTTCAAGAGGGATAGTTACCCGACAAAACTTTCTGCTGCAACGACTTTGTAGGTCTACTTTCGCGAAGATTTGGAAACGTCATAGAATGTACTGTAAGGACACACGATACGTCTGAACTATTACAGGTAACTAAAGGAAGGGGAAGGACTGAGCGTTCGCTACTTAAGTAGAGATGGAAAATCTGACTTCTGTATTTTTTCTTTAAAAAGGCAAATCATAGACATAACGGCTTTTAAAAGCATAGCTCTTGGAGTACATGTACACGTAAAAACGGACATTTCCAAGACTAAGTCACGGCCCACACATCCATGAACAGTGGACTCGCCCACATTGAACCATATGTTAATTGTTATTACATAACGTTGTTAGTCTTCTCCTGAAGCTCTTCTCATCCGATCTCTGTAAGTTCGATGTGTACGAAAATATTAGACCACTTTCATTTCGATTGGAATTCAGTAATTGGGAATTAGAATGTACCATTTGTTCATTTCAGTGACATTTTATTGAGTGTCACCCAATTAGTGTCGGTAGACAACACGTACGAGACAGTATGTGTTTACATGTAAACGATCTTTGATCTGAGTCGGCTTCAAGGCCATGAGAGTTCAGGTGCCGAAATGATGGTTTAACTTAAAGCTGCACCTTTTGAGAAACAGTGGAATTTGCGAAAAATGACCACGATAAAATTCAGCTGTCCTAGATGTGACCCTGTATGACCCCCCCCCCCCCCGAATTTTTTAAACTGAAAACCTATTTATTGGGTTCTTTCAACTGCATGAATATCATCAATGAATGGAATTAGTTCTCTTACAATACATTACATGGTTATAACAATCAGGTACTTTCCACTTACTAGTACTACATCTTTGTTGAAAGAGCTTATAAGAGTTCAGATTTATACAAAAATGTGCCCCATTTCTAATATGATCTGTTTCATCTCTTAACCAATACAACTAATTAGTTTGTTTCACTGCAAGTTTTCTTATCATTACTCGTGATTTCATACACAACATAGCATAGCATAAGCGCGCGCACACACACACACACACATACATACACAACACTTTAGAACCCCCCCCCCCCCCCCCACACACACACACACACACACTTGTTACCATAGTGCCCCATCAATTTAGTTATGTTCCCTGGCCACTGCCACCGTGGCCAGGGAACGGTGAATCTCTTACTTGTCTTTGGCTATCACTAAGCGTGCAGCGATAGGCCCTATGTGTTAACATGGGGCAAGGACATTATTTTCAGCTTAATTACTAAATTCCTTATTTGTGTTCCAATCCTTTATATACCTGACTATGTTTTACATAATGCCCATTCAAGGTAACATAATGCCCGTTTAACGTTACATAATGCCCAATGGACCCTAACCGATTTAGTAGCAGTGGAATGTACAACTGGTGGCAGTGATGGGATGCCAAAATCACAAAATAATGCTAAGTTAGGCAAATACAATGAGTCAACTCAAAATGTGGCGCTTCTAAGAAGAACCGATTTGTAAAACGTGAACCACCTCCACCCACCCCCCACCCCCAACCCTCGCCCTTTACAGGACTCCCTTATTTTCTTACAATACGAGATCCATATATGTATGTGTTGTTCGGTCAACAGGATTTGCTAGTAAGATGATCTGTAAGTTATGTTGTATTTGGTTGGGTATCATGTTGTTTTCTCTAAGAAATGTGTTTAATAGGTAATGTTTATTCATAAACTTGGATATCCCGTTTCATTTGCTCAATTAGAGCTATTTATCTTGATATTCACCACGGCTGTCTCTAGTGCTTTACCATCTGTAGTTAGCATTCAGAGTTACCCCTTGTTGATAACAAAGAGAATGTTTCAATGTACCATTTATGGCATAGTTTATACATAACATATGGGATGTAACGGCTTTTCTCTCTCGATCATTGAGCATATTTTAAAGCGAATCCCATTTTATTGAAAGCATTTTAGACCTCTGGCATGTAAAGTGAGATTAATACCATTAATTTTTTCATTTCATTGATTTGCGTAAGAAATTCATGGTGTGTTTCAATCTGATATTGAGTATAAAAACAATGTATATGGAGGAAATGATAAAACGTGGCAATATTGCCTATCGCGTGTTAATCCCCTATGACAACATGATAATAATCCATCCACGCACAAAAGCAACTATATATCCATTTTCGAAAACATTTCAATGGGTCGGAAATTCTGTCGATTTTTCGAGTACGAAACCTTCGAATATACATCATATAGCTTCTTCTTTTTTTACAGAAATCTGTATGAATAATACCACATATTCACGTGCTTCATGTTTGCAGTATGTGTGTGTGTGTGTGTGTGTGTGTGTGTGTGTGTGTGTGTGTGTGTGTGTGTGTGTGTGTGTGTGGTTGCAATGAATGTTTCGTTTCAGGTTATATCGTCTACTTTACAAAATGTTTCAAATATATTTCATAATGTTACAACCACCTATTTGTCATCATTTAGTATATTCTATTGGTTATATAGTTATCGTGAATGTTCGTGGTCTAACTTCGTTAATCTATATGGTGTGTTTCCATGGAGGTAGAGCTTCCGTCTTATTCATTCACTATTAATGGGTATCTCTTATTAAAGCAAAAGTAGACATTTGTATAAATATTGGGTTATATCAGTAGTTTGTTATTTGTGGAATCTGGACATGCGTGGCATCTTTCCTTTACTTCCGCTATCGTAACATTACAAAGGGTAGTATTACTTTGATGTTAGCGCGTCAAATATAATATATTTTCCTCTTAAATAGCTCTTCTCGACATAAAGGCGTCGATGATGAAGGCTCATCAGATGAAAGCTTTATTAACTATAAGTTGCTTCGGGCAGGGGTATGAATTATCCTGCCATGTGCGATATAACATGTATTAGCTTACACATAAAGAGAAATCGGTCTTTTACCAAGTCAAACATAAATGACTAAGATAGGTACGTACGTATTCATGCCAACCCAACAATGCAAATAATATATATTTCCACACACTCACACATATATGAAGCACTATTTACATTATAAGCATAAGCAAATATTTGAATGTCAATTATTGTATATGAGTTATTTTACTCATCCAGTGTTTGATTTCTTAAAATTTACACTAGCGTAATGGTTCCATAAATCAGTACATGCAGAGGAGATTGCTTGAATTCGATTAACAAGGTTATTCTACCAATATATATGAGTTATTAGCCGGCTTCAATTGATCTCTTGAATTCTTATAGTCATGCACCATGGTATGACCCTTTTACGGTAATTCATCGGGTTTCGATATGCCATCCTTTCATGTCATATGTATACTTCACTACAGTGTCGATAAAAGTAAATTAAACAGGCTAATAAGATGAAATGCTACCTTACGTTTCCGTATTTCCAATAAAGTGATCAAGACGAAGTAGTGAATGATAGCTGTACATACTGCAACGAACAGTCAGGTCGTTTATAATCTCCGATATTACATCGAATATTATTCAAGGCAAAAGTTAAAAGGGGTCAGGTTACATTTAAGCGTACTTCCACCGATAATGCCGAATTCTCTCAAACACTTAAATAATAAAGATACATCACCGAAAATACGCAAAGAGATAATAAATGATATAATAATGATAGCAATAACAATATTATTATTATTTTTGTTATTATTACAAGCGAAGGGTCTTAATATTTAAACAATAATGTACGCCCTCCCAGCCCATAATGGACGAGAGCAAACTTTGAACGACATAATGGGCGAGGCGACAGCCGAGCCCATTATGGAGTGCAAAGTTTGCTTGAGTCCATTATGGACTAGGAGGACGTACATTATTGTTATTATTTTATAGTTTTGCCAATTCCAGTGAATTTGTAGATCGAGAAACGCAAAACAACGTATAATATACACAGCGCTGAACATCGTCTGCCATGTTCGGCCCGGAAGCTGAATACATAGCGACACACGTACGTACACATACACACACATATACACTTCAGTGAACTGCTGTGAACTCAAATTTGTTTCATGAATGCGTTGTATTTTTAAACAGTGGAAATGACAATCATAAGTAACAACATACATTTCGAAAAAAATACCTAGTCGTATGAAGAAACAGAACAATAAGCTTGTATTGTTATGCTCGTTCCAGGGCCTCGATGCCCCAATAACGGAGTACATTATCAGGAATAATGTACAGCGATGACGTCACAAAATTCACTGGAATTGGTAATGCTATAATATAAATAAAATATAACTAGATTATGTGTATCTCGCAATCCTTCCAGCAATTTGTCCATGCATGTTCATGATGTTGGTGTTTGTCAAGGGTATACACATGATATTATTGTTTCCTCTACTGTGCAACGCTATACATTTTCCCATATGTTTGTAGTAAAAAGCCCATCTTCATGACATCGACTAATTGAATGCTTGATCATGTTGGCTATGTATAAGCCTTACTTCCATGGTCTGCACAACTTGCATCACGATCACGCAAGAAGTGCTGAATTCAAAATATTTGCAATGTCCTTAATTTCATCGATGTTTTCAGATATTCATGGATTTTAGCAACTTACTGTAATGATTATTTCTCCTCGTTCATGTAAACAATATGCTACTGCTAGTGAGTTTGTATCGTTGTGCATCACACTTGTATGTGATGTGTGTACCACACCACATACTTAATAGAGCAGTGCACGTGACATAGGTCAAATTGTTACATTCTGTTACATTGGAGATTTTTAAATGTCATTTGCCCAGCGCGCGCGTACACATTACAGGCCCCATCGTCTACCACATCAGTCACATAGGAAGACTCAAGACTGATGGAAGATACCGTGAATGGTACCTATCCCCAGTTATATCCAGGTTCATTATCGTTTGAATTTAGCATACCTCAGCACTGGGACTCGGAAGTACGTACGTACGTACGTACATCGCGTTGTCACTTGTAGAAGAAATTGAAGTTGAAGCAGACGATAGTCGAAATTTTGTCGGAGTATTTTTAATTTTAATAATATCAAAATTATCATATATTCTGTCGATTTTAGAGTTTTAGAATTGCTTTGATATAGATAATTTCAACAAATCATGAGACGAATTTAGTCACCATGGTTACACACAAACATACTGTACATGTTAGTTGTTAAATTTGAAATAGGAATCGCCGGTCAAGTGTCAGGCGAGATGACAAGAAATTATTTGGGGCAAATCTTTTTCGCGGAATACCCCCCACCTTCGCCCTTGCCTTCTAAATAAATATCACGTCCCCTCCTTGAAATGAACACAAGAATGTTTCATACCATCTGTATTCGGAAGGACGATGTTAAGATGCACACCGTTAAGTTGTTATAGAAAGCTAAATGTATTACGAAATTATATATAAGCACTGTGCAACAAGTCTACATACATTGCAATATTAACAAATTATAAAAGTCAGAAGAACATGTTGCGAACAAACATGATTAATGTTTCATATTGACTTTTACTTGTGTTAAATTGTACATCTTTATAAAGTATATTCTCTATTTATTTCAAAGCATCTAGAATATTAGAAAAGGTGTCTCAGGTGAGCCCAAGCCCCATCTTCGTAAGTAGTATGATTCCCCAGTAAGTTAGATAGCCAGGGCCCATTGTAACCGAGGTTGTAATCAGTAAATCAGCATAACCCAGTAACTGTAAAACTGGACTTAGAAGTAATGTGTGAAATTAACGCAAAATGAGTGTTGGTCGTAAGCAAAAGCTGTTGGTCCATATGGGAAACAGTTGGTCCTTACTCAATGCAGTAGGGCTATCTCCCCACCGTCGAGATTTCAAACGATTTTGAACTTTTAACATGCTACATCATATTTATGGCATATTCCATAACATTTGTCATTCTGATGAGGATCGACGATCAAGACAGATAGACAGCTCATTGCAATTGCTTAAGAAAGCTATTTGACTTCCAAACTGATCAATTGACGAATATTTTGTTTCTGGGTGATTTGGATACAAAATAAATTTTATTTAGCAATATTAACAACAATATTTTTTCTAATAGAGAGCAATTTTCATGGTTTTTAATTTAATTTCGTCGTTGTTGTTTTCAAAAGCCAGAACAAAAGACCAAAACATGACATTTTAAAGCCTACTGTATGTTTCCATGGAAAAAGCTACCCTATTTTAGACAATTTGTGTTACTACAGATGGTACGTACTGAATCAAACACGCCAAAAGCAAGCAAATCTTTTCCTATATTTTTCATTTTTTTGTCTAAATTTTGAAACATCCATAATAATGTGATATTGGTTCCCATGACAACGGATGTTTACAAAGTGACTACTTTTTAGAACTCAGCATAACAAAATGTTCTTGTTTTTATTGGATACTAGGTAAAAATGTTATTATTCTAAGAAATATATTTGACCCAAACGTGACATTGTTAAATGTCCTTTATGTTTCTATGGAAATAGCTCTCCTATTTTAGACAATTTGTGTTCAACTGATATCAACAACTCATACATGCCAAAGCAAGAAAGTGTTTTCCAAAATTTTAATTTTTAAATGTTTTATGTTTAATTTTGCAAAACATATACATGATATGGTGATTCTGGTTACTATGGCCCCTTTTTTATCAGCATAACAAACTCTCATATGTAGGGTAGGCAGTATGCAAATAAACCTGATTATTATTTAATTTGTACGTCATTTGTCAGATGCATATGTATTTAACCAAACGACATTTTTAAGCCTCGTGTACATTTCCATGGAAAAGGGTATCCTATTTTACACAATGTGTGTTACAACAGATATCAATGATTCCTACATGCTAAAAACAATCCATTATTTTATGAAATTTTACTTTTTTTAATGTTTTATGTGAAATTTTAGAACAATAATCAGCATATTATGGTGATTTTTGTTACAAAGGCAATTGATGTTCATAAAATGACCCTTTTTAAACTCCACGTAGGTGGGCAATATTCAAATATACTTGATTATTATTAAAATTATCATTATTATTACATAATATTATTTAATTATTATTATTCTAAAGAATTATAATAATAATAGTTTTCATAAAAGCTTGTTTACAAAATGCATATTTAGGAATTTATAAAATATATCACTACATTATAAAACTTAATATTTTGCTAACTTATTCCATTATGTTATGCGTGTGTACCTGCTCAGACAACTTGTGTATCCGTACTTTAGCACTATGCTATCCATATAGGAAAATAATGTTGTATCTTTACTTTGCATCTTTATATCACAGTGATATAATTACCCTGTTTTCGTGGTCGCTGCTTGCGTCAAAGGAATTTGAAAAGCTTGTTTTGAACAGATTTCTGCATTATTACCTTACTATGGTAGTCATTTCTTTCTCGTATATCCATTGTCTAGATTGCTATCATGTAGGTTATCAGGTTTTTTAATTTAAATAAAAGAATTCTATGATTCGAACAACGAAGTGTAGCTCACAGAATGGCATGCATATATCACTAATTACGTTTCTTCACTGGAAATATCCCGACTTTCAAAATGTCAGGTAAGCCTTGCAGTGTCTGTCTATGTCCTATGGGAAGACAGACAGGGTTGACATACGTTGGTCTCTTCGTATCCTTGGGCCTTGAATAGTAATAATATCTTGTAAGATATATAATTGTTCCTAACGAAAGATCACGTGTTAGACTAATGACCAAGATACGACTTTCCGAGCAATTGGTTTTTTCCGTGTCCTTTATTGGTCATACAATTAAAGAACGAACTTGACTAGCTTCGCCCATATGACAAGTACTCTCAAAGAGGTTTTAAAATTACATTTTAGCAAGATCATCGATATACGTATTATCCTCTAATTTTGACGATGGATATCGACTGGAGCATCCATGTGTTTTCCTCAAATAGCCAAGAGTGATATCAAATTTCAAATTGAAATAAAATGGATTTAGAGATAGTTTGCCAATATTTCATGTATAAACACGTTTTGTTATGGGAATAATTGGTGGGTTGCAATGAATACTGTACTTAAGTCTTGTATGTCAATGTACTTGTCAACCACATCTCTTTGAAGGTTGCCAAGCCGGATGATGTTCACATTATTTGAAAACTGCAAGCTGAAATAGCGTCTAATCATTACATCATCTCTAAGCAAAAGTCATATTCATTAGGATATGCCTTAATAAGGTACATAAGTCGAGATTCTTGGATAGACATTTATAAATGACGTACACCATTAACATTTCTTGTAGTTTAGCAATAGGAGCGTACTCTGTTGTGATGTCTAGTTCAAATTAATTGAACAGGTACTTCATTCTTCCTGTCCGACAGTCGATGTCATTCTTTGATCTCTGTATTGAAAGCAGCTAGTTAATGTCGTTCATGTTTGATCACGCCCCCGAGTATCAAACTGTGGACTCTGTCTCTGTTGCATTTCCTTGTTTTCAGCACCACTCAAAGGTCTGAGGGGAAGGATAACACTGCTTGATGAATATGTTGCAATTCTTCACTATTCGGCGTCACAGTTCGACACTCTTTATTAATATTGAAAGCTAGCGTTCACACAATATTACATTTACGGATCTCTCTAACAATTTAAGGTCATACATCATTCACCAGTTTTCTCTTAGTTTTGTATTTTGTTTTCTCTGTCCTTCAGTATATAGTAGATAAACCTGACTTTAAATAATATGTATGTAATATTAGCATTTCTGAATGTAAGCAATAGTTCAGTTATTAACATACGATTACTTAAAGGGATTCTAACTTAAACCTAATTCACGTCAATGTGAAGGATAACCAATTGGTTCTCGTATAATTTCATGAATAGAAACCCCACATTTCGTGTCATTTATCAAAGTTGGAAAAACTATCTACGCAGGCACTGATTACGAAACCATGGAAACGGGTGGAAGCTTTTGCTTGCCAGAGTGTCAGTGATTTTTAGTATCATTTCCGAATCTATCCCCTTATGCAATCACGATGATATCATTGCTATACATTTACCTAGACGAATAGTCTATTTTGATGAGTTAATGAGGTTATTTTGCGCACAATCTGCAATTACACTTTTCAACAGTTATCTTTAGATAGGAAATTGTCGTCCAATTGTGGCATATGCCTCACTTGTTTGGGATCAACATCAACAGAACATACCAAAGACACTTGAAATGTATGAAGAATTCACCTGAAGTTCAGCCATACAAGTAGTGTCTCAGACATTTGTTACAAAACTGAACTTGCCAAGGCAGAAACCCACATAATCATTTCAAATGTCACAGCGACGTACAACATCAGGAATAATCCCAATAAAGCCAAGAACTGACATTATCTCAAAAGACATACGAGTAGCAAAAGGCCGTCCTACTTCTTCAATGAACAAGAAACGATCTATACCTTAACTTACTTTATCCATCGTCCACTGACAAAATTTGGTCAAAATCTAAAACACATTCAATGGAGATGTTTCACTAATCTATAAGTTTACATCCTTCAACAACTGAATGAAGATGACATTCATATCTTGGAAAGGTTTGTGGTTGTTATGTGTTATGTATTGTAGCTGCTACAGCTCTGCTACCTGTACATATATTTATGCTAGTTGGTATAGTTTTTGCTCAGAAGAGCATGCAAATGAGCTGCCTACCAGGCATGAATAATCTCTCAATTGTCAATCAGATAGACATGCAAAGTCATGTTGACTGGGGATGGATCAAGAAAGGTGATAATTGTAGGTATTTTGGAAAACCTTGCATATCTGTGTTCAGGCACTCACCAAATTTGGTTGTTCAAAAGAATACTGAATATTATGCAGGGATGTTTTCATTCTGCAGGGCCGTAGCCTAACTAAATTGCTAGGGGCAGAACTTTGTCTTGGTGCAATCATGCATTTAAAATTTTGAAAAGTGGCTAATTTACATATATTTGCATGTAATTTACATAATATGTATTTTAGCATACGCAATTAAATATCATATGTAAGGCCAGAAAAATAAAAAAGCTGGTCAACAGGCAACCTAACCCATCACATTGGGTAGGTAGGTCGATTTCATTTTTTCACAATGCTTGACAAGGATAAAACAAACCATATATAATGACAATAGCAAAATATTTCAGGTCGAGTTTAGATAGAACTTGTTCAGTCATCTTGATACTATCTCATGCAATTTGTCTGCATAGCTACAGTTAGGAAATGTACACAATTTACGGTTAAACAATTGTTAAGCCCGCCAAATGAAACTCATTTATTTTAGCCACCCCTTCTGTCACCTACACTACAGTGGAGATATAAAATTATGTGGTACAATGATGCATTAATATAACAGTGATAGCCAACTACAATAATATTCCGAACGAGATTACTTACACAGGATGTGAATTTCACATGCATAAGGAGATGTCTCTAATTAGCTCTAACTTATACAGGGAGGTACTTAGCCAGACACCTTCCATCTTGTCTTTGGAGAAAGACAATTATGACCTTGATTGCTACTGATTGGAAGGAGACCACTCCAAAGGGGAAAAATTGAAAATAAGACAATGAAAGAGGCCATTTAGAGGCATAAAATATCAAACCATAGACATAGTTTAAAGTCTTACAATGCTTGAATATGGTAATAAAATACCAGAATTGAAACAATTATGCTATGCATTACATATTATCTGAAAGTGTATTTTGTTGTGGCAAAGCTGAAAGATATCTTGCGGATGTGCACTTGGTAAATGACTTCTCCTGAAGTTTAAGTAGGTTCCAAAAAATCACGAATATAGAGCAAAACATTTCAGACTTGTGATGGCCTAATGACTGCTCAGCCCACTCCAATGGTCGTAAACTTTGGCTAAATTTTTTTTAGTGCACAATGGATATGCAGCAGCTTAATTTAATCTCAATTCATGGATGTATGCATCATCAGGGCTAAGTAAACCACTGTATAAGTTATATAATTTGGAATAGACTCAAGTGTATATTGTTAATGTACTATTCAGAAAATATAAAGAAATATCCTTAATTTTGAAACAAATGCGAAGCCCGCTGAAGATATATTGCCCATCACCAGAAAAAATATATGGGTAGGTTGAACAGCTTTTTCATTTTTTCTAGTCTAATGGCGTATCTTTCAAAGTACTAGTAGTTGCCGAAAAGATGTCACATTCAAAGTAAAAAAAAACTTTTAAAATAAAAAAAATTGATGGTGCTTTCTCAAATTAAGTAACACAACAAAATAATCATTCATTCCCAAAACTGTTATGGCCTTCCTTTATATTGGAACCCAAGGTGAACTCATTGAATTCTCCTTGTCATTATCATTATAATGGAAATTGAAGTTTGGATTTTGATGTCGAAGGTACAGCTCTGTTTACAAAGCCAGGGCTATTATATCAAATTATATCAAACAACATTTTAACCAAAGACAACGTCGAACACAATTTTTGAAAGTGGATCTTCAAAGAGTGGATCTTAAACTGAGTACCTAGTTTAATAGTTTTTTCAGGGCCACCAAATATTCCAAAAAGAGATCTGCCGTTTTATCAGTAAATGTTTTAATATAAGGAACAAGATGTAAATGAGATCGAGCGCATCTTCGGAGTCACTGCATGCAGCAGGCGACCTCACGTTGAAGGACTTTTTCCGTCTTTTTAGCTCCGCTGTCAGCGAAAGCTGAAAGCGTAGCTTTAGGTATAGGTTGTATAGAGTATAGAGAGTAGAGTGAATCATACATGTAGGTGTCCGTCAAACTTTTATATTTTCATTATTTTCTCCGGAAGTGACAGTCAGTATTCTTAGATATTTGGTGTGCATGTTCCCTGGGGGGAGGCTATTCAGATTTGTTCATGCCAAGTTGATCTGTGCCATTTTCAATTTTTTATGATTTTTTTTCATAAAATGTCATTTTCATCATCTCCGTGAAAACTTATTGTCAGATTGCTTTGATATCTGGTGTGTTGATGCGCAGGGGGTAGCTTACTCAGGTTTGTTAATTTCAAGTCAGAATATCTTCATTTTTATTTTTTATGATTTTTTTATTGTAATTTGAAAAAAAAATGAATATGTTAATGAGGATAATGACCGACGCCATATTGGAAATCATTCGACGAGACTTTAAGTAAACTGCCACTTTTCAAAAGACACTATTGACGTCAAACAAGCAATGTAATATGTGCTATAGTCATAATTCTACGCATTGGGCGCCCAAATGCATGAAGTGACAAGCGTTTATTCGAAACAGGGTTGTAAACTTCAAATCCAAATTCTGCACCCTTCTACATAATCAGCCAGTCCGCAACGTCCTTATTTGCATACTCTATCCTGATTCGACCAGAAGCTAAAGCTGACCTCATGTGACCGGGCGATTTTCCACAGCAAGCAATTGCAATTCAACAACATAAGACGTTCTTGGTACTCACTAAAATCTCACTTCAGACCCACTATAAAAATGTGATGTTTTCAGATAACATGTAACTTGTGATTAATTCTATATTGTCGTGCAATTTGGAGTGACAGTGAACCAGAATTAAGACAACTTGCGTAAGGAAGGCATGCGGTTGAAGTTATGCAAGAGCAGTCTAACTGCGGACTGTGAATCAACCAAATTTTGTTTATTGGCCGACAGTTCACATGTAAAGTTAAACGACATGAACGTGTCTTGCCATTTCCAAAATGCAAATATTTGGCAAGTAAAAATAATTAAAATAATCACAACTTTAATTTGGCTTCAGACTTTGCATTATGTTTTGCGTATCTTTCCCCGTTTTACATGTAAATCCGAAAAGGTTCTCTCGTCATGTCATCAGTGATCATACCGCGAGGGCCGAGGGGCTGCTTTGAGTACGAGCGAAGTGAGGCATGTTGAGGTATTTTGTTGAGAATTATAAATATTGCGAAATGTCAAGTACAAGGTTTAAATACAATGGAATGATGAAAAAAAATGGCCGAGTCTGCTGACAGGCGCCGCGCCGGTCACAAGAAACACTGTAAATTCCATCTTTCTTAGTTTCCGTACGGCGACAACCCCAGGTACCCGGATGCACGAGGGACTAACCCGGAAGCAAGTCGTTGTCAGCCATACGTTACAGTGGTAACATCGTCCGAGAAATCGCTGCGTTCAGAGTGTCATTATTCACAGAATTGTTGTTTTCGAGTGAAAACGCGTCTTGAATTGTATAAATCTAACAAATGAAGACATGTCAAGTTATATTTTTAAAGTTGTATCGCTAGTTTGAAACGATTTTCTCACGTACTATCGAGGCTTACTTGGACTTGGACCTTACTCCAGTTCATCGGGAAGTTTAGCCAGTCCTATAATTCTTTCTGGTTTAGTTTACAACACTTTTGATCACGCAGATTTTGTTGTTGTGATGAAAAGAAATTTAAAAAAAAAGACCACTTCAACCATTTCGTTGTGTTTTCTTTATGAAAGGTAATAGAACATGAACGAGTGTTACCACTGTAACGTATGGCTGCCAGAACGACTCTCTTTCTGGTACTTGGCGGGGATTGTCGCCGTCCGGAAACTAAGATGGCGATTAATACATTTCTTCCCTATATATATCTACTCAACTTGTACAAGTTGAATGTTGTTGACTTGGTAAATTTGTTAGAAAATTGAAATTCAAATTGCCTCAAAATTATTTTAGATCCCTAGTTTATTTCATTCATCATTAAAATTTCCCAGGGTTAAAGCTGTAAGACAATGGAATTATTTATAGCCAACCTCAAAATCATCTTTTTTTTTCTTTTTCTTGTGTGCATTTCCCAGTCATTTTTTTTCTGAGATTTTGTGCAATTTTTCATAACAGTAGATTTTTGTTATAAAATTGGTGACTATGGTATAAAAGTACAATACATTACCAACTTCTGTGTAAAATGTGTTTTACAGTGAGACATCATATGAACCACTAACCACTTTAGTGCATCGCTAAAACAAAACTGCATAGTGAAGAGCTGAAGAACTGAACCACTTCTACGTGTCACCAAAATAAAAAATAAAATTAAAAAAAAAACAGCGGAGCTATTCTGACCGATAGGTCGCTTGTTTGGAGTTTCACTCTCTGACACTATTGCGACTTGCTATCTTGAAATGATGGAGACTTTCTAATGTTACTCGCGGAAAATGCACAGTGCATGTGCGCACTTCTTTTGTACTTTCCCGCACAAAGAATTTTTAATTTGCTACACCGCAAAAAGTTAAAATGTTTAACTGGACACATTTTATTCAAAGTTAAGCCAGTGTACAATAGAGATATAAGATATATATTAGCGAAGGGTCAGTGTACAGTCACTTTTGAGTGAACCATCAATTTAAATCGTGCATGCTAGGAATCGTCACGTAAATAACGATTCTAATAACATCGCTATGTATTCAAAAAGTAGCTTTTTTCTTTCAAAACAAGATAATCGACTTAACACATCAGTTTTTCCATGTTACCTGTAGTGTAAAATTGGGAACTATTTTGATTGTTTACTATCGATTACACCAAATAAGAACACGGAGATGACTGACAAGGTTAAACCTTACAATTTCGATTTAATGTTTAAAAACTTGTAAATTGTCTTAAAGTTCGTATTAAAGGGCCAGCTATATTGATGAATAGGCCAATAACGTAATTTTTATGATAGATTTGGCGGTCATTTAGAAAATAGCCGCCATCTTGGATTTTCAAATGTGCAATCGAATGAATTAAAAAAAATAGCCAATTAAGAACATTTGTGCAAAGTTTCATGTTTGTATCACAATTTGAACGATACCCCTGTTATCTACTCTACTATAAATCACTCATTGATGACTGGCTTCGGTCCTCGTCATCTTTCTGACCTCTTTACATCCATGGGCATTATTGTGATGATGAGGATTCACACATTGTTGAAGAGGAAATTACAAGAAGTAACAAGAAGTAGTGCAGTTGGGGTGTTTAGAATTAGGCAAGTCCTGTATATCGGAAGGAGGACGATCGGCCTTGACAAATGCAAATGTATGATGCCTTTCATCTGTACTGCTTCTACCGTCGACTTCACAATAAAGTAAGATTAGTTATATACTTACATGATTTTTCAGTTACCACAAGTGTAAGTATTGGTACTGAACGGAGTGATTCGTAAACACGCATGAAATTGGGTAGATGATCTAACTAACGAAATGCGTGGTGAGGAATATGTTCATTGATAATGTTCATAGGTTAGATACAAAGGGTTTATAAAATGTAGTGGTTGTGAAAAGTCACACCATGATGTGAACCTAGGGGTGAATCCTGTAACCTATCAATGATTTGACGCTTGACGAAGGCATATATCGATTTTGATAATACAGCTACTTTATACTTTCCATGTTGTGTAATAAACCATAATCTAAAGCATTGTTCACTCAATTTTACCTTTTGACATTTGGCAAACCATGACCCGTTAAAAAGGCGTTCGTAAAACATGTAGGTTGTTTTGCTCGTTACCTAGCTAGGGTCAGAGTAAGCTCATCCTTAAATATAATCACACTAAGGGCTTCGGAAGAACCATACAGGTCAGACATCCCTTAATCTCTTAGTTAATTGGCAATATGAGATTCAAGATTCATGGAATGTTCTCTCAGGAAAGACGACCAGTCAGACAAACCGTGCCAAAGATAACCGATTCCCATTGATCTCAAAGTTGATAAAGTCCTCGATTTCCCCTCAACAGATTAGTCCTATGACAGTGGAGCTGTATTCCGACATTATGAGGCTGCTGCTCATTTAGCCAACAGCGATCGTACCATCAGAGGTCTTAAGAGACCATTTATTGCACTGAGAAACCTATAAATTCGCCTTTAATTACACGCTTTGCTGGAATACATAGTGATGGAATGATAAGGGAGACTTTAGTAGCACTGCAGGCTTTAGAGACAGGGCAAACCTGATCAAAGTATTCGAATCTGTCTATCTATACCATCGCTGTACAATGACACCTAATACTTACTTTGCGTCATGCTATTCCAAAATGGCACTCTGGATATAATGTCAAACAAGACAGTTTTACCTTGGTACAGGTAGACACCTTTTATCATTATTATAGGTAGACACCTTTTATCATTATTATAGGTAGACACCTTTTATCATTATTATGAACATTTACACAACTGGTAGTTGTATTAATACCACGCCACAGTATTAAACAATTTATCAGTTGTCCCATATACAAAATCCCCAACTCAAGGTACACAGGAAAAATCAAACATTTTAGAAGTGCATTGTTCGATTCGATTAGTGTGTGTGTTCCTATTGTATATCTATATGTGTATGTGTTTGCCTGTCTGCGTATTGTTGTATGCGTCTAGCAAACACATTTTAATTATGTTTTCGCGTGGAATGCATTATATCTGATCGAGAACGTCGATCAGCGGTAACAACATATTGCCCTGCTTACCTTAGTTGTAAGATGAAAATATGAACTAACAACATTCCAACACAACTCAAGACATTGTTCCTAATTGCTGACGTTATTATAACAAACAGAAGCTGTAAACTTTCTGATAATTGTATATGTCGTCAACAATTACTGTCAATATTCTTTAGCTTACTAGAACGCTTGTTTCTGTCGTGACGTCACGTATGCTTTTAACGAACCGAGAAACAAAATTTTAAATTTGATTATAGTGTTGAATCCGTTTATATTGCCAGCATTGATGAAAAGAGCCAACTGTGTATTGACACTTTATGCTACATCCTGGTGTATGATAACAAGCACGTGGAGTTTAGATTGTATGTGTAAGCATAACTTGTTATTCAGTTATCTCCTTGTACTTTGTGTTACCTATTTACAAAGTGTTCAAATGTTTTGCATATCATTATAAGGAAACTACCTTTGTTAACACCTTAATGAACTTTCTAAAAACAGTAATTCCATAAATTAAATAATTAATTCAAATATAAAAGTATCAAATGACAAAGAATAAATAATGCTGAACACAAAGTCCTGGACATTTCGAAAGTATATTCATTGTTGATAGTCACATTGTCTGCTTGTAATAAAGTGTCTACATGAAGGGTTCTCATTCACGTCTAAGTTGTTTATAACTTATAGTTGGCTCGTTTCACAAATTTACTCTAATCTTTGTGTAGACCCCTGGGCTGTAAGGTGTTCAATCTTCGCGCACAAAACGAATTCCACTTTTTGTGTGATAAGCACCTTACAGATAGCTTGGCCTCCGGTATATTAGCTACATCATTCCCAACCCAATTACCGAGAACCGTTAACGACATGCAAATGGAATCTTTCTCAAAGTCTTCACAAATCATCCGTGTGTTACAGTGTTAGATCACCATCTGAAATCGCACATCAGATCATCCCTTTATTTCATCGATGAGATTGTACATATGTTAGCAACCATGATCGATAATAACCCAACAGTTGTGCTATGTGGAAAGGATACTAGTTGTGACTCAAAGGTTTAGAAGCTATTGAAAGTAAATGTATAATATAAACCTAAGGATAACATGAAGATATACGTAGTGTTACGTCATTGTCGAATAAGCCAACATGGTCACCAAGAACGATTAACTTTATCCCAACTTTCTTCATTGACTCCATCTATTGTACTTTACATCTCAAAATATGACAAGGGTAATTCCCAACAGAGTTAATGGAAAACATGTACTCGGCCCGACATTAATATATTGTTTAAGACATTACGTTATCGACCATAGATCGATATAAATGTAACACCATATATCGATATATTATGTAAGGCATCGCATTATCAACCATACATTAATATATTGCTATCAGACCACACTCCCTTTATCACGATACGGGGTGTTTGCGTCATGGTTTTTTTCCAGCAACAGACCGTGTTGTAAATATGAAACTCATACTTAGATATCCGGTAAACTTAGGATAGTTCTTATGGCAAATCAATACGCACGGAGTCAAT
The DNA here is from genome assembly GCF_964340395.1 of Glandiceps talaboti. Taxonomy (NCBI): domain Eukaryota; kingdom Metazoa; phylum Hemichordata; class Enteropneusta; family Spengelidae; genus Glandiceps; species Glandiceps talaboti. Next base: position 21,964,811 of record NC_135558.1, on the reverse strand, counting down.
TCAAAACAAGGACTATTTGTTTATCGAAGAGTTGTCCGAATCCATTTCACCGATAATTGTGAGAGTGAGGGACAGTTATGCAGTCTAGTTGTGTACTGAAGTAATATCTCAATCAAATCTGTTTCCTATTTAGTTGTGGTAAATATTGTATTTCATTTTGATTTTGATTTGGGTTTTTTTCATTTCAGCTCATATCATGTGATGCTGGTGGTGCTATACAGAATGCCGGCCGATTTAGGGTAGAAGATGGTGAGCCACGAGATGAAGTCCATGTAAGTACCAAACGGAAAGGATGACAGTGTACCAGTTTATTCCACCTTCACGTCATTACATTATTTGTAGTTTTTATAATGACATTTAATAACCATACAAACTTTACTGAACAGAATAGACCTGAGTTGAAACTTAGACGGAGTATTCTTATATAAAATTGTACAATATGTCAGCTATTTACTTTAGGTATATTTCAAAGGAGAAGTGTGAGTATATTCGCCTGCTTTGTTATACCACGATCAATGTGATATAGAGACTATGGCTGCACCTAGTACGTGCAAGATATTCGTATTGCTGCACCACGATCCCTGTGATAGAGTGACTATGTCCGCACTTAGTACATACATGATCGGTTAAATTTGTTACACCACTGTCCTTGTGATAGAGTGACTATGGCTGCACCTAGTACATGCACGATATTCGTTTTCTTGCACCACTGTTTTTGTGACTGTGGATTCAGCTAGTACATGCATGAAATTCAATACGGTTCATTTGACAAGTGCTATTCAGAATGACTAGAGTGAGAATATAGCGAGTACTGGCCCCTTGTCACCTCTAGCAATAGCCTGACCTATAGTACTTCAATTCAATCAATCTATGAATGTTAGCTAGTGAAATTGTATTCGCTCGCGTAACTTTTGGATTCCTTCCATAAATAATCATAATCAACCCTGCTTGCATCTGTTCTTATTAAAATCGTCGACTCACCAGCTCGATCTGTGTATAGAATCCATTCAAGTGGATATATGCATTGATGTGCCCATGGCATACCTCATTAGTCTTCTTGATTAGAAAGTCTCCAGTCTGGCCGCAGTTTGAGTACAGCGATTTATAATTCTGCTGATGTAGAAATCTTGCCCCATAGAGTAAACCTGTTAAGTTGCCTGTTAAATTTAGTCCACTTGTTAATAACACAAATTGGCAAAGTGTTATCAATTGTAATGTTTCGAATGGTTTCAAAATGTAATAATAATTTGATTATTAAATACAATTAGATTGATACCTTTAATGAATTAATAACGACAACGCTACAAAAGTATCAACTCAGTAGAGACTATATTACTGTTGTTGTTGTTGTTGTTGTTGTTGTTGTTGTTGTTGTTTTAAAATAATGCATTGTTTACATTTGTTTGTTCATTCTTTTTATTCCAAGGAATAAAGAAGACTCATGTACTCACAAATAAAAAGCAGGGAACAGGAGATAGTCACCAGGATTGATTTCAGTCCTTCAGTTGGGATAATACATTTGAAAGCCAACAATAGATGTTGTGATAGTGTAGTCATATAATTCGTCCTATTGAACAGAATACCATCAGTGTCATGTTTGTTTTGTCAAGGGTAAAACCTGTAGTTCTACTTTCCACGATGAAAGTGTACATCCATTATAAGCATTCACTCATTCAGATACTTGGTACAGTTGTTGTTGCCACTTTGTAAGCCCAAGGAATGAACCCCCACATATATGATAATTGGGCAATCATTACACAGTATTCTTACACTTGCCGTCTTTTAAGGGTTCCTACAATTAGAGTTATTTTCCAACAAATATGCCACTTTGCTGCAATATCCCTGTTCATGTTGAAGTGGCCACATATATTCTACTCCCCATTAAAATGGGCCGCTATTTCTCAGTTTTTACATCATATATTTACGACTAACTCCTCTTCCGATGTTCTTTGCGTTGATATGTTCAATTAAAACGGAAGTGTTTGTATTACCTATATCGTTTATTTTATTTAAACTAGATTCCAAACGCCGGAACGGGTACTGATATTCACCTAGAAAATCCGGAATACCAGACAAGGTGGTATTTTAAGTATTTCCTGGGAAAACGTGAGTATACTTTCAACGGGTGCCTGAGTGGGACGTAGTCTGTATAATGCAAAATTAATGTGTTTAACAATATTTACTGATCTACAGTATTGATTGAAGCTTTATTATTTAACATGTTTCAGCAACGTTAACAAGTCTAGACATAATATCTTGCATTTGTGCGAAAAAATAGAAAGACTCAGATCACGTTATATCTATAACTTTTTACATGTATGTTACATACACACTTATATTTATGGTGTGTGAACATGGCATAAAACACATCCTCATATTCGCACAATATTCCCAAAATTTATTTCTCCATAGGCTATGTCTCAGTATGCATGTAGATGTTGTATTTACCATACTTTCCGAGTGTTACTCCTGTAAAATTTAATGTACAATAGATGTTGATTAAACTGGGTCACACGAATCAGTTTGGCTATCAAAGCTAACCTTATCGAATATTTGAAGTCTAATTGTACAGTGAAAGACACAATGAAATTGCCGTATAATCTCGAAATTCAGTGGTGTATTAAACGACAATACATTCCTAATAATTTTGGTGAACACTTAAACCTATTGTCAATGACACGTTGAGATAGCACCAATTTCCAATATAAATGCGTCAGGCAAATATTCTGACGTACGGATTAGATTTAAATACATGAATGAGAATATCATATACCTAACACATCGTATTCTGCATTATAAATTATGCATCTTGTTTCCTGCTTAGCTGTCGCTTCGGTAAATGACACGTTCTGTATGAATCTTTCAGCAACCTTTGACCTTTCAATATAAAAAAAGACATTTGACTTTAATCCTCACGTGTGCATGTTTTTTTTCTTCTCACTTTCAATAGTTCATCAAAACTATGTTGGTGCTGACGCGGACAAGAATGCATTCTTTCTGTCCGTAGTGTTAACCGACGCCAATAACCACAATGTGCCACAGTACAGAGCAATACTATGGAGAAAAACGGTAATGCAACTCAGAATTCCGTACTTCTTGAGAATATCAGAGGAGCTACAAAATATACTCTCTTTTGAGTAATGATTCGTGTAATATCAAAACCAGTCACTTGACAGGTCTCTTTGACCTCATTTCCCGCTTCTAGGGCTTAACTATATCATACTTCCTACCTTTCGCATAATACAAATTTAAGATGTCAATCACAAACATCATACAATGCCAACGCAGTCCAGATGGAGTAAACAATAAAACAGTATATCATGCAGATATGTTAATATCTGAAAAGAATGCATTGTAAGGGACCAATATCGGGTGTATATTGATTCAGTACACTTTGAGTATTTTCTGTCTGGAAATGAGATATAAACAAGAAAGTAGACTAGACAAAACACAAATTGTTGACGAATGAAATGGTTTTGTTGCTATCTGAGATGGCCACCAACAGTTCCCTTAAAAACTGTTCACGACAATAATCCTCAAGTCCATAACGTCATATAGAATGAATAAGAGCGTTCATTACTGTTTGAAGATTCTCCGTCACAATTAGTTCTAAACAGTTATGAAGAATTCAGATTTAATATCTTGATCTTGCATTATAATAAGTAATGTACAATATATAATATTTTATAAGTGACAATGTTTCTGCGAGAGAGAATTGTTCCCGTTTTGTTTTTGTTCAATCATTGTCGCGAAACCTCTCCTTTTTCCGGGAAGCCAATTAATACGATCAGATTCTTGAAAGCGGCCATGTGTATGAATAATACACTTTGAGATGTGACGTATGTTCGACACCTTGACCTTTTTATTTTCATGAATGCGTTGAAAAATGAAGCTGACTAAACACTAAGCCGTTTCCATGGTGATATCGATGTTGGCCTCTAAAGTCGTTGCTCCTTGTAATCACTTCCGCTCATATTCGTTTAACAGGGTTTTTTTTATAAAATAGCTTTCATTGGTTGGTTGATATTATTTGAGCACTGCTCAAAATGAAGGACGGTGCCCTAACAGATTTATTTAGCTTTTTTCAAGGAAAGATCCTCTAGAGGAACTTATTTGATAAACAAGGCTTGCGATGTGTCATTAATTCGATTAATTTACTAGCCCCGAAACTACATGATGTTGTGAAATAAGCATTGTGTTTTAAATTTATCTTGTGTCATATAGTATAAGAATATCCATTCAGGTTAGATTTAAATTTCCTTATTGTGTTTGTACCTCAGAAGCCGATAATGCCCTTTGATTTTGAATGAATTAGGATCTTGAAACAGTACTTATCATATTAATGCCCGCGGCTTTTAATATATATATGAAAATGTATGGTAAAGTTTTGTTTGCATGCGCTGCTTTTACAACACGAGAAATGATTTGGATGAAAATAGCAAAGGTTCATTTTTGTTTCTAAACGTTCCATACTTAAATAGTCGAATACAACAATATGAAGACATAATTTAGTGATATATTACTACATTGTTTAAAATAAGCACAGTATTGGATTGACATTAACTAGAAGGCTGTGTAATCAATAGATTAGCATTTAGCATTTAGGAATCGTTGATCACAGAAATATTAATATATTAAATGGCGGCGATTTCTATATGACTTCTTTTTTTATTTGTTTTCAGGGAACGCAGAAAATTTGCATCCCTTTCAACCCAACGAAACCATTGTCTGTCAAGTCAATTCTCAAGTAAGTAGCTATGCAAGTAATCCAATTATCAGCTTGATGCAATATAAATGTTTTTCTACGAATGGTTGCTATTGTGAGTTTATTACTTGCCAGTAAATTGTACTTTTTCGGTCATTTCCTTTTATAATACTTAGTCTATGAAATATAAATCCGTCAGCTAGCCACAGCATTTGAAGTTAACTTTTTGTTGACTCCCAATTCACTTTGAGTAATTTAAATGAAAGGGCCGGTTTAATGTTTATTATACCCAAACAATCATACCGACGATTGCTGTAAATAAAATGAGGCTCGCACTTTATATATAATCCTTGTGTGAGAGATGACGATGGGTTATATTTGGGTGAAACTTCAATCTTGTCCTGCTAATTAAAGTATGACCAATTTTGTTCATATATATCTCACAATTTTATCCCACATTGCTGTTAGTATTCTAAAAGAAAATAAGTCTCGAATATAAATATAGATTAAATTTTGAGCATTATTACCCTTCAATATATTGATTTTATTCCCAAGTCAAATACATGATTATATCATAATACCCTCATTTTCTATCAATGACCAGTAAGCCTCTGATGGCTTGCCATTTCATAATATAGCTGACATTTGGATATATCGTAGAGTGGATTTCCAAAAGAATAATTGCCATCTTTTATCTTTTCTGAAATTCTTAGTTTTTGATTGTGGGGGCATAATAATAAATATGCATTAGACCCACTGTATAGTTTATCACGTTTACTGAATTCCCACAAGAGCGATGATGGAGCTATTTCTTTCGATAAAATAAGATTTTAGATAAGGTAGCTAAAAGCATATTTAAAAATCATCGAATAGTTTAATCTCAGAGGGAATAACTCATTTATTTTTAGGACACATCCTACAATCCTGTGCTGGGCTTACTTGTACGATTGTATCAAACAAGAGAATATAGAGTTAAACAGTTAAAGTCTTTCCATCTTTTTACGTAATCTATTTAAGTTCGAATGACATATACTACACGAGGTGCATTAATAACAAATTGCTAATTCATGTACACGTTATCTGTTTATACAGTCGTTTTGAAATGAATAAGATAGACAAGGGGCCAAAAGAAATCTTTAATCCGGAAATTCAGAAGGTATGTGGGCATTTATCTCTTTCATAAATACAAAGCCATATTCGCGAATTCGACAATTGGATAATTGCAAAGTCAGTCAAACGGTTATGTGCTATGGGATTATTTTTTTTTTACATTTACATATGTATCCAAATGTATCACACTAAGATAATACTGTAGTATTTCCAGTTTCAATTTCAATGTTAAGAGAAAATCTGATTTTGATTGACATGTATGCGCATATCTCTTGATTCTAAACATTTAATCGGGCAATTAATAATGTCCATGATATCCAAAAGTGACACTGTATAGATGAGAGTCCTTAACATCCATACAAATTATATCACTTTTTATAGAAATTATTACAACATTAATGCATTAATGAATGTCTTGGTGACACTATTTTCTTTGAAATAAATGCTAACGTTTCGAAGTCTGTTCACTGTTGTATTTCCTTTGTAACTTGAAGTAACGTGGTATCTTCTTATATATATATATATTTCTTATATGCGTCATTCAGGCTTCTTCTAGCCATTAATGACCCACCTGACTGCACACACACAACCTTGCACTGTACAAACACAGTCAGCGAGTCCATCCGCTCACCCATACATCTGATTATCCTTTTGGTGAAACAGACAATAGTGTAAATCAATAGTGAAATAACAGACTCGTCTTCTAATTCTTTTATTTGTATATATATATATATATATATATTTATACATACATACATACATACATACATACATACATACATACATACATACATACATACATACATACATACATACATACATACATACATACATACATAGTAAAAGAGAGTCCTATTAAGGTAACAACATGGCAGTATCATTCTGTACCTCAAGTAGAAACAATACATTTCCTGCCGAATGTTCAGTCGCTTCAAACACAATACACCGCAAGCACTTCATAAATATTAATTATCGCGCATGATACAAGATTGCTTCTATCACCACATGCGCACAGCCTAGAATTGAGTATTCCATTCCATTGCATACATAATATTGAAAATCTTAAATTGTCTATTATAACCTACATAGGGCACTATACTGTCTATAATTTTACTATAAAATGAAACGTTCGAAATGTACAGTCATATTTTTACCTCCCGTAAGGGAGTGTTATGTTGTGCCTTTGTCTGTCTGTGTGTCCGTGTTTGTGTATGTATGTATGTATGTATGTATGTATGTATGTATGTATGTATGTTATGTATGTATGTATGTATGTATGTATGTATGTATGTATGTAATGTATGCATGTATGTAAGTATGTATGTATATTATTAATAATAAATAAATAATAATATGTATGTGGACAGGATATCTCAAAAACTACAGAATCGATTCTGATGAAACTTCCTGCACATCTTTTATATGCCAATGGCAAGAACTGATTAGATTATGGTAAACATCAAATCAACATTAATTAGTAATTTGCATAATTAATGATTTTCTAATAATTAGGCTATGTCTTTGGAATGGATACTTCAAATTCAATATAAGTTGGTACATACGTTAACCATAACAAAACGCGTGTGACCTATACATTTTGTGTGTACAGATTTTAATTTTAATGAATAATTTACATAATTAATGGATTTTTAGTAATTAGGCTATATCTTAAGAATGCGTACTTCAAATTCAATATAATTTAGTGCATAAGTTAACCATAACAAAGCACATACATGTGCTATAAAGTTTGTTGATGTAGCTTACAGGTTTAATAGAAAATTGCATGATCAATGACTTCCTGTAGTTACGCTTTATCTTAAGAATGCAGGCTTCAAATTTCATGTAGTTTGATATATCAACCCTACAATAATGCGCACCTGTCCTTTGAAGTTGTTGATATAGCTTTCTGAATGCAAACTTAAAATTTCACTTAACTTGGTACATGCAGCAACCATAATAAATCATACGTGATGATGTAGTTATTATTGGTATACCTAATTTGTATCAATAATCATTTTGATAATTAGGCAATATCTTTTCTAATTCATGCTTTAAATTTCAGATACTTTAGTACATGTATTGATGGTAAAGGAGTGCATGTGTCATTTAAGGCTTAATGTTGCAAATCATTAGCTATATGGGTAATTCGCATAATCTATTATGTTTTAATTAGGCAATATGTTAACTATGCAAGCTTCAAATTTCATATAGTTTCATATATTGAATTTTCTAATTAACCAAGTGATACATCATGTATAATAGCTATCGTTTAGAATGATTTTACCCTTACGGGAGGCATTCAGTTTAAATCTGGGGATTTTAGGAGAGTGCCTTTTACTTCGACTGATAGTGCTTGTTGACGCGTTATATATAAACTTTATAATTCCGCATACAACTTCGGAAATTCAATATGGTTGCCACGTTGCAGCTCCCAAGTGGCGTTTTGAACGATAACATCAACAAAAATGAACCATAAAATATTCTTTATTGTGAAGTCATGAATTGATCTTTAAGTGAACGAAAAGTGGGCTGGATTGTTTAACTCGCCTTCCCTTAATCAAATAGACGTGACAATGTTTGCACCTCTTCATTAAATCTTGAGCTAACCGTGAAATAGATCAGTTAGATTTGTATTTCATATGCATGGTTTATCATTTATATTGTTGCCAGCTTACGTTATATGAAGTAAGATATCATTGGTTACTATGCAAAAGTTCTTATTTTTCTTGGTTAATTTCAGGAATTATTGCTCCTAGAAGAGCAGGAAGGCTCTGTAAATTTCAAGTTTGGTGTCTTGTACGCAGAAGGAGGGCAGACCTCTGACGATGAAATGTTCAGTAATGGTAATGCCGCTTATATGGTTATTGTGAACAACTTCTTTAGAATAACTTTCAAAAGGGAGGCATGATGGCCATTTGATGAGCTAACACATCGTTGTGAATCTCTCCACTTCTACTTTCCGTCTTTTCAATTTAGTTGAAGGGGTCTTATTGTATTCATGGCATGGTCTCATGTGGCAAAGCATTACTAGCAACAGTTTTGAATTAGCATAATTGCCCTCTAGAGGAAAGCCATACTTTAGAATGGATGTTAATTCATACACCTGACAATATATGTCACATTTTATTTTTCTAAGGAAGTGAAAAGTTACTCGTTGATACTATTCTATAGTGTATAGATGTTTGTAGAAAGTAAGGCATAGGAATAAATATTACTCTGTTGTTAGTCTACAAGTAGTTTCCTGTTTCACAACAATACCATTATTTTTTTTATTATTAAATTCTCTTTTCTCTGGACATGATGTCGTCTTTAAAACCAAGACTGTCACTTTGATATTATATTAGTTATGGCTATAAGTGCACTATGTAACATTGCAGTGTGGTAATGATTGAGGCAGACTTTGTACACTTCCAAAGACTGATTCTAATATGCACTGATGTTTACCTAAATGATTAATTGTTCAATTTGAAAATATTGACTGATTTATACATTCATTTTCAAGATATGACACCGATTGTGTCAATGTCATTCATCACAGGCTTTGTTTTCACAGTATAAAGTTTGTGTACAACATATTCTCTCCTCTTCCTTAAAGATATTGCCTGACAACCACTTCAATTATTAAAACCGTCTTATCATTTCAATCTAGAAAATGGAAGTGTAGCCTTCAACAAATTCGTCAGCCTTCTCGGTGATATGATAAGGTTAAAGGGATGGGACAGATTCAACGCCGGGCTTGACGTCAAAAGTAAGCTATTTTAATTTCTTAAAGTGGTCATATGGATGAGGGTATCTACACTTGTATTTTAAACTTTTTTATTGAAACAAATTTACTGCATTTCGCTTCTTGAAAAAAACAATGTACAACAATATAACCCAAATCCATGTTTGTACCTCAATAATTTGCAAAAAGGAATTGTTAAAAGGTAAAAGTGTGTTTAAAAATCACTTCCTGTACGTACAATAGCAAACCTCTTACACAATTTTAGAGGGTTTTTGCACTTTATTGACGTTACAAACTCGGACTCGAGCTATGTTGTATTTAAAACATTTGTATTAGAGAAATACAGTAAAGTTGTTGCAAAGATGTCGATCATTAGGGATTATTTAAAAAACAGTACATGTTAGGCCAATTCACATGTCATTGTAATCATGTTTCTGTAATTGGCAATGTCAGGGAGTGACTAGTTCAAATGGTGTGGACCTACAGTAAGATAACACACCTGGTGCTTTTACTTCCATGCTACTTAAACATGCAACTGGCAGTGCCTGGGACCCTATTTTGCATATGACTGACTGTATGTTTGGAGCTGGAGAACTTGTGATGACTCACTGGCATGTAATCACCAAAATATAAACATTCCCTATATCTGGGTTTTTCACATGCAAATGCCGCATATTTGAATAATCCTGAATGACACACAATCTAGGCAGCTGTTTGCAGGGGAATTTGTCTCATTTGGAGAGGTTTTTTTCATTCTATGAAACAAACAGACTGATTTTCAACTAATTTGTGTATCAAGTTACCATCCTACGACATTCACAAACAATTTGTACATGATACGTGACCTGTGTGTTTCTCGAAGCACAGAAAAAATGCTGAAAACAAGATCCAGAAGCTAGTGCTCTGTACAGCAGTTTGAATTTCCCGCATTTGCATAGATTAGCCATAATCCTCTTTATATAGGGCAGTTCTGTCTTTAAGTTTATTTTAATGTTGCTATTTACACCACTCGTAAGTGATGATATGTTCCTCTAATGTTAGCTATGGCTATTACGACAGCACCACAAGTTTCTTATTTTGAATTACGTTCCTAAAAGTACCGATCCATCCATACATATCGTCTCTCAGTTTGAGAACCTATTATATCTCCGACGTCGTAAGAATACATTTGAAATATATTGATAATCGAATGTAATCTCCCAATCACAACTCATACCTTGTTTGGTGCACTTTGCTACTTTGCTACTTTGCTACTTTACTATATATCAGTTCAATAGAATCGATACAAAACATCAATATACGGTTGGCGGGGGGGAGGGGATAAACTCTAACATCAAAACAAAAGAAAACAAAACAAAACAAAACAGATCAAATGTATTTGGTAGACGCAGTCACAAACACATTACCCAGAGTCATTGCAGGTTTCATCAACTATTAGAATTGTCAACGTTTAACAACAGTTTATTAGATTCAAAGATTGATTTCCCTTCTAGAGTTGTTTTCTGAAGAAAATCATGATCGATCAATGTTGGATACACACCGTCCATTGCTATTGTCAAGCTACTTAACACAGAGAAAATAACAAACGATTGTCCGTTATTGTGATATGTTTTCGTTAACGTAAATACTATTTCTTGTAATTTAATCATGTCTTCAGTTCATCGTTAATGATTAAATCAAATTTGCAAGGACCAAGGTACTGACAGAAACTGTAGTAGTGCCAGTCTCCAGTCTTTTATTATGTAATATGAGTTTGCAAATTCACAGAAACTACACCAGGTTTGAATTGCATACAGATAAACCATATTGAAATCATTAAAAGGTGTCCTAATGTAAAGATTACTTGAGTGTCAAGTATACCTACTCATGCGTTACCATGGTTAATGCGAACACTAAATTAACAATGTCATATTTCATATTGCACGATATTTTAATGTTGACTTTTCCATGCGATTCCAGGTAACACAACGGGTACGGACTCCATTTACACAATTTATGAGGGCCATGAGATAATGTTCCATGTGTCTACAATGTTGCCTTATTCAAAAGATAACAAACAACAGGTATGTACATTCTATCAAGTCAAGGGTCAAGATCACGTATATTGTTTAATTGAGAAGCACAGCTTCTCAAACATTTTCCTTCGAAAATGTATATTCAACTCTATTCTGTATGCCTCTTAAAACGCAGAGTCCAATTTTCTGCTAGAGAGACAGATGAATGACTTCAATTCAATTTTCACATCATGCGAGTCACCCTCAAGTATATATGCATTTTAGAAATACATTTACGTACGAGAACACCTTCCCCTCAAGGGCACTTGCAGACAAAACAAACTACTGAACACGACATACAAGACACATTATAACTTTAACAGGGTAGCCATGTTGGTTCATTATTACCGAAAAGTCGCTCCAATTGCGTATCTTTGTACAGCTAATCAGTTGGGTTATACAATGGGATATTAAAATGATGTGAATTACATGGAGAAACACTAACATCATCGGTTTACATCTCTGTGCTATATTATTTCGAATTCATGGTTTTCACTAGATTTTTTCAGCACGAGAACCAATTTTGTTACCATTTGGTGAAATCTTAGAAAAAGAACTGTTATAATTTGTGTTCACACTTTAACCAATTTAACCAGTATATTTACAACCAATATCAAAACATTTCTTCCATTTCTAAAGTTTTCAACAATTAAGAGGGGTATTTTGTAGAATGTCTCTCTCATAATACATGGGACCAGCTGGAGAGAAATACTCTTACAGCAAATTTCACTCTAGTACGAAACTGTTCATTAGAGTAATAAATTAACTCATAATATGTACCCCTCACCCTTCCTTTCCTCATTCAATAGACATGGCAACAGAAATGTTGATGTGATGTGGGTGTTTTTTTCGTGTTTGTTTGTTTGTTTGTTTGTTTGTTTGTTTGTTTGTTTGTTTGTTTGTGTGTTTGTTTGTTTGTTTGTTTGTTTATTTATTCTTCATTACTCCTGTTCAATTAAGATTGTTTTATGTCATTTTTGTTCGTTTACAGGTAGAAAGAAAGAGGCATATCGGTAATGATATTGTCACTATAGTTTTCCAAGAAACAGATGATCCTGATACTCTGCCAACATTTAAACCTTCCATGATTAAATCACACTTCACACGTATCCTTTATTGCTTATATTTGTCTTTATCTGTGTCTATATTTGTGCCTGTACGCTGTATATGTTTATATCTATGTTTATATCTATGTTTTATCTATGTCTTTTTAGTGTCTGTAACTATATCTGTATCTGTGTTGTGTCTTAGTCTGTCTATGTTTGTGTCCATGTCTGTCTCTATATATATGTTTCTGTATGTGTGTATATGTCTATGTCTGTATCTATGGTTGTGTCTATCTCTGTCTATATCTATGTCTATATCTATATCTGTAGCCCTGTTTGTGTAAGTGTCTGTCTATCTATGGTTGTTTCTATGTCTATGTCTATATCTATGGTTATGTCTATGTCTGTATCTGTGTTTGTGTCTATATATATGTCTATATGTCTCTGTATATATCTATATCTATGTTTATGTCAGTGTCTGTGTCTAAGTCATTATCTATGGTTGTCTATATCTATGGTTGTGTCTATGTCTGTAGCTATATTTGTGTGTCTGCGTCTACATGTATATTTGTGTCTGTGTCTACATCTATGGCTGTGTCTATATCTATATTTGTGTCTATATATATATATATATATATATATATATATATATATGTGTGTGTGTGTGTGTGTGTGTGTGTCTGCGACGATATCTATATTTGTGTCAGTGTCTATATGTCTATATATGTGTCTGTGTCTACATCTGTGTTTGTATATATATATATATATATATATATATATATATATATATATATGTTTGTGTATATATCTTTATGTCTTTATGTGTGTCTGTATCTGTGTATATATCTATATCTGTGTTTATCTGTCTATAACTATATCTGTGTCTGTGTCTATATGTGTCTGTCTATCTATGTTTGTGTCTATATCTATATCTATATTTGTGTCTATCTATATCTATGTGTCTATCTATATCTATGTTTGTGTATGTATCTATATCTATGTTTGTGTCTGTATCTATATCTATGTTTGTATCTGTATCTATATCTATGTTTGTATCTGTATCTATATCTATGTTTGTGTCTGTATCTATATCTATATTTGTGTCTATATGTATATTTGTGTCTGTGTCTGTATCTATGTTTTTGTCTCTTTGTATGTCTGTATCTATGGTTGTGGTATAATCGGTAATAAAACCTATGTCGACTTTGCTTCAGTACCAATATTAAATGGATTAAAAAATAAGTCAGATAGACCTTGTTTAGCGCTGTGTCGTGTATTTGTATTTTATGTGGTCAATTTTCCTCTTCATTATTATTCATGTGTCATTGAGATTTCATATACACGCCATGTACCTTTCTTAACTAAAGTACAGATATTTTCGCACTTGTGACGTACAACACAGAAGACGATAGCTATAAGTGAGTATAACAGTTTTATGTGTGGCTTCGTTCAAATACTCTTTAGATATAGTAATGTATCCAAATAACATATCATGTAACAATTATATTGAAAAAGGAAATCGACAAAAAGTAATTGTACGTTGTGTAGAAATTGCAAGGGAAAAGATTCGTGAATAATTGAAAGAAAAACCTTTTCATTAAATACAAATTTCCAATTTGATGAATTTGCTTTGTTCTTCCAGGCTGTCTGTATTTTCTGAGGAATCAGTTCCGTTGTTTGGTCCGCCATTACCTTCCCCACCTGTCTTCAAAGATCATGTTCAATTTAGAGACTTCCTACTTGTAAAACGACTTCCTACTTGTAAAACGTAAGTACATTCCAATTGTACGTATCGAGGAATCACTGGAGTAGAATACAATGGAAAACATGATATTGAATGAATAGACCACCATAATTAGAATAAATAAGTCTAATTCGATATACATGTGTGTGTATGTGTGTATGTATGTATGTATGTATGTATGTATGTATGTATGTATGTACGCATGTATGTATGTATGTATGTATGTATGTGCGTATGTATGTACGTATGTACGTATGTATGTATGTGTGTATGTATGTATGTATGTATGTATGTATGCATGCATGCATGTATGTATGTATGCATGTATGTATGTATGTATGTATGTATGTATGTATGTAGGTATGTATGTATGTATGTATGTATGTATGTATGTACGTATGTATGCATGCATACATGCATGCATGTATGTATGTATGTATGTATGTATGTATGTATGTATGTACGTACGTACGTACGTATGTATGTATGTATGTATGTATGTATGTATGTATGTACGTATGTACGTATGTACGTATGTACGTATGTACGTGTGTATGTATGTATGCATGTATGTATGTATGTATGTATGTATGTATGTATGTATGTATGTATGTATGTATGTATGTATGTATGTATGTATGTACGTACGTACGTATGTACGTATGTACGTATGTATGTATGTGTGTATGTATGTATGTATGTATGTATGTATGTATGTATGTATGTATGTATGTATGTATATATGTATGTATGTATGTATGTACGTATGTAGGTATGTATGTATGTATGTATGTATGTATGTACGTATGTATGTGTGTATGTATGTATGTATGTATGTATGTATGTATGTATGTATGTATGTATGTATGTACGTATGTACGTATGTACGTGTGTATGTATGTATGTATGTATGTATGTATGTATGTATGTATGTATGTATGTACGTATGTACGTATGTACGTGTGTACGTGTGTATGTATGCATGTATGTATGTATGTATGTATGTATGTATGTGTGTATGTATGTACGTATGTACGTATGTATGTATGTATGTATGTATGTACGTATGTACGTATGTACGTGTGTACGTGTGTACGTGTGTATGTATGTATGTATGTATGTATGTATGTATGTATGTATGTATGTATGTATGTATAGTAATTAACCTAGGAAGTCACAATTTGTAACTCATGATAACTAATACAGATTGTCGAGGCCTCATTTCATATTTAAAGTTGGTAATATTAATGTCATAGCATAATAATGGGTATTGCTAAGGAGATAGTCGGCCAGGTCTACTTCCTGAGAGAATGAGGTTGGCTAGGTAGAATTTATTTTCATGGTGACACTTCGAAATACACTCAGATATTTAGCACACCTGAACTGAGGTTCAGTAGTGCTATAGGCATCGCCCGGCGTCTGTCTGTCTGTGTGGACGTGTGTGTGTGTGTGTGTGTGTGTGTGTGTGTGTGTGTGTGTGTGTGTGTGTGTGTGTGTGTGTGTGTGTGTGTGTGTGTGTGTGTGTGTGTGTGTGTGTGTGTACAACTTAAAGTCAAAAACCGCTGAACCGATTGCCGTGATATTTGGTTTGTCCATTACCTTGGATGTCTAGTTAGGAAATTGCTCAAATCAAAATGATCTTACCACTGGTTTGTGATTTTGGTAAAAAAAATGTGATTTTTGGTCAAAAAACTTAAACTCAAAGACTACTGGGCAGATTGGGCTGAAATTTGGCTGAAACATTCTTCAGAGTGTTTTTACTAAGAATTGTTCATGATATGATGGTCCCATCAGTGATATGCAAATTAGGGCGAAAAATGTGTCTTTTTGGTCAAAAATCTACAATTCCAAAACCACTGAGCATATTGGGCTGAAATTTAATGTGAATGCATTTAGTGATGTATGGAAGAAGCAATTTTAAGCATGCAATGATTCCATGAGTGATATGCAAATTAGGAGTAAAAATGCTCATTTTTGGTTAAAGACTTATATCTCAAAAAGTACTTGATCAATGAGTCTGAAAGTGTTATTCTGCAGATTTTCTTCAAAGTATGTTGACAAAATTGGCCCTAGAAACCATGACCACACCCTTAGCAACAGTGTATTTTGGTTAAATAACAACATCTTCTGGTAGGCAAGTGAGTAAACATTTTTAAAAAATGTATGCAAATATCCCTAGCAACCATGACCACGCCCATTGTAACAGCCAAACGGTATATTGCAAAGATAATATCAGGAATTCATACACAGGTGAACAAAAACATTCAAAAATGTATGCCTATATATCGAGCAACGTGACCACGCCCATAGCAAAAGCCAAATGATCGCATATATCGCAAAGATAGCAACATGGTTGGATAGGCAACCTATTGTTAGCATGGACTAGCATATGGATAAACATTTATAAAAAGTGTACAGTTGTGCTACAACGCCATTGGCGGTATTTTTTGTTGTTGAGTAGTTTGGTTTTCAGTTAAACCACAGGGCGCAGTGAGCATGTACTTGATTGATCGATCGATTGATTAATCAATCGATCAATTTATTGATTGATTTATTATTTGGTTGAATGATTGATCGATTTAATGATTTGTGATGATTTGTGGTGAAATAAAATTTATTTTGTGTGTGATAATGATCAATTGACCGATTGCTCTTTGTGGTGATATGAAACTTTTCTTCTTCTTTCCCTGGCTACTTTTCTCTCTTTCAGCTGTATATAATTCTCTAGTCAATAAAGACATCTTACCGACATGTCCGTTCTTCTATTCTTATCTAAATTAAAACACCCCTTGTCTCATAATTAGTAGGGTTCAGTTAAAAAGAGAATTTGCTTGATCTCCTATCTACAGGGTGATTATTACACTGGACAAACAGTCAAACATTCAGTAACATTGTAGAAATATGCACTAACAAGGAAGAAAGATGCACTAACAAGGAAGAAAGAGTATATACTAGTTAATGCATGAATGAGTGGGATAATTTCCCAGAAGATAAGAGATAAAGCAAAGTATTAATGTAACTGATCTCTTGGCAATTATAAGATTAGAGATTAATCATTCAACCAAATAATAATCAATAAATAAATTGATCAATCAATCAATTACATGTGTCCTGTGGTTAAACACAAATTACATCGTTACGGTCCATTTGTGTATTCTGCTGTTCTGGTGGTTGTTATGGTCACATAATGCTACATGATAATTACTTTTCATTCAGGATCCAAATGTATTAGATCTATGCTGTTTTCACGTCTTTTATATGTTTATGGTTTGTGAACCGTAATTTTAATGTATTCTATGTGAAATCGAGGTACTGCTTTGTGTTCTTGTTATCTGTTTTTCCTTGTACGTTGTAAATGCCGATGGTGGACAGACAACCTACGTCAAGGAGGCGTTGATCACGATTTCTTCGGTTGCAATTTATTTTTAGGTTTCTCTGTTAATGAACTTGATGATACTTGTAATAATTTCCATACAACTATAACTGATCTTCACATTTCCTTTGTGAAAAACAAAGCAATCAGCGGACACCACACAAAGAAACAAAAACATTCAACTTCAACTGCAAAAGATCTGAGTCCCTTTACGAAAGTAAATTCTACCTGGCCAACCACATCAGCAACCCGCCATAAGAAGAACAATCGTCCCACTATTTCCTTAGCAACTGTCATTATACATTGCCAACTACTTATATAAAACAAGACCTTGACAGGCTGTGTCAATTGTTTGAAGACTGCAAAAGCTTGAAACTCTTGAATTACAACTTCCTTATTTCTTGAATTAAGCCTAATGCGTACTGTTCTCCTTATGTCAGTGAGACACCTTATGTCAGTGAGACACCTTATGTCAGTGAAACACCTTCATCCAAGTTATATACCTAATATACTACCGAATACAGAATGTGTGTATGCATATATATATATATATATATGTGTGTGTGTGTGTGTGTGTGTGTGTGTGTGTGTGTGTGTGTGTGTGTGTACACACATATATATATATATATATATATATATATATATATATATATATATATATATATATATATATATATATATATATATATTCATTCATTCTTCTTTCGCCAAGTAGAGTGCTCAATCACCTTGGAGAGCATATCATCTGTAACTAAATACCTGACTGCCCAATGAAAGTCTTCGCTAAGAGTCTTCTTTACTTCAACCATCCGTTTCTATAGTTTCCCATACATTGCAATATTTTTTTCTCCTTGGTGAATTTATTGTTGATGAGTTTGAGACGTATTTGAAATCAGAACCCTTATTTTACTGTTGGTATGTGTGCGCGTACATATTTTGGATCTCATTTGTGTTATTATATTTTACCGACGTGGACCCACACCAAGACTACCATAACTTGTAGTAATTATTTATTTCTAGTAATAAATGGAGAGAAGGCAGCCTTCAACACGCCAACGTTTGCCAACAAAAGACAGCGTACATTAGACATGCTTATCAAGAATTTACAGCAAGAACTCTTACCCGAAGTCAGTAAGGTAAGCTACTGTACGACTCAAAGGATTTTTAGTCAGACACTAAAAACACTAAAATTATAAAATGGCGTTTTATATGCGTATCAGATTATCAAGAGACATAGACATGGACGATACACTGCTTACAGTCTGTCAAATAGACATGGACGATAGTCTACTTACAGTCTGTCAAATAGACATGGACGATAGTCTACTTACAGTCTGTCAAATAGACATGGACGATAGTCTACTTACAGTCTGTCAAATAGACATGGACGATAGTCTACTTACAGTCTGTCAAATAGACATGGACGATAGTCTACTTACAGTCTGTCAAATAGACATGGACGATAGTCTACTTACAGTCTATCAAATAGACATGGACGATAGTCTACTTACAGTCTGTCAAATAGACATGGACGATAGTCTACTTACAGTCTGTCAAATAGACATGGACGATAGTCTACTTACAGTCTGTCAAATAGACATGGACGATAGTCTACTTACAGTCTGTCAAATAGACATGGACGATAGTCTACTTACAGTCTGTCAAATAGACATGGACGATAGTCTACTTACAGTCTATCAAATAGACATGGTCGATAGTCTACTTACAGTCTGTCAAATATACATGGACGATAGTCTACTTACAGTCTATCAAATAGACATGGACGATAGTCTACTTACAGTCTGTCAAATAGACATGGACGATAGTCTACTTACAGTCTATCAAATAGACATGGACGATAGTCTACTTACAGTCTGTCAAATAGACATGGACGATAGTCTACTTACAGTCTGTCAAATATACATGGACCGATATTAATCTGTATCCCTATATATGTTAGAAATTAAGTTGTCCAACTGTCTGTGTGTGTATGTGTGTGTGTGTGTGTGTGTGTGTGTTTGTGTGTGTGTGACTGAAATGCTAATATGCTATATATCATAAGATATTGATTAAATACACTTTTTTGTACAGAACATGCTAAACAAAAGATCCTTCAGTGATGTCATTCCCGAATCACAGAGAGGGGGGCGAAGTCGTAAAGAAGAACAACGACAAGCCGAATTCCTTCGAATTGGGCAGGTAAGGATACTGTTGCCTTATATGGCAATGTCTGACACATGCATTGAACGAACAAACCAGTTATTCTATAGTACAAATTATGCTGTTATTCCTTACAAGTGACGTTGCAAACTTGTCACATTCATTGTTAAGGTTACCATAGTTACAAGTAATTTCAAATACAATGTGTGCTTATACATCTCTACAGATGCTGAAATTACAGACAATTGTGAAAGGTGATGCACCGACAAGTCTTGCCACAACCAGCTTATTCCGACGAGAGGTGAGTTCGTTGACATTTTCATGAGTGACGCTGGGGGCGTCCTACTCCGTTGGCTAACGCAAGGTTAAGGGTTTCGAATTTGGGTTATTGTATACTTCGACATCTACAGTGACGCGCTGGTGATTGTGACAGTTTTAATGCTTGTTTGATACCTTACATGATGAAAATGAATTAAGGAGGACTTCATGAAGTTTGTACGTCGTGCGAATGAGCCAGCTTTATCATTAAAAAGACTATTTCCCTGCCAACAGTACGCATAGCTTTAAAAGAAGAAAAATATTGAACTGTTTATCACCCATTATTATATTTTCTCTCCACATGTTACCGTCATCCTATCATAGCCATGGGAACCCCATTGTATAATGTCTGACTTCCCATATCATGTGACATGCGGAGATTCATGGGGTAAGTACACGATTGTATTACAAAATTAGTGCGATGTGTCTATGACGTCATACGTCATCTAATGTATCATCATGCTATAATCACGTGTTCATAAATGATGTACAATTTAATATGGGTAAGATGGTATATATTAAAGGTTTCTCTAGGGCAAGGAATATATCACCTATATTAATACCATATGATATAGATTGAGCAAGTCACCGATCGATCCTTACGTTTCAAAGCTGAACATGTGCACTAACATGTACGTGTGTTTCCCTCATAGGAGACAGACTTGTCGTGGCAACGGACGTCGGAGTCTATATATTAGAAGGTAAGTTTGGAGATTCAAAAAGAAGAAAAGGTATATCAAAAATCAATGATAAACTATTAAGATATATATGTCTGTGTGGTGTGTCTGTCTGTCTGTCTGTCTGTCTGTCTGTCTGTATATGTATGTATGTATGTATGTATGTATGTATGTATGTAGGTAGGTAGGTAGGTAGGTAGGTATGTAGGTAGCTAGCTAGGTATGTGTGTGTGTGTGTATGTATATGTGTGTGTATGTATGTATGTATGTATGTGTGTGTGTGTGTGTGTGTGTGTGTGTGTGTATGAATACTTGGACATTTTATTAAGTTTACAGTCGCAGTTACTTAAAGTTGATAATCATTCTCTATCTGAGTATATTTTTTTCATTTGTAGATGATACTCTAGCAAGTGTCACAGCTAAATATCTCAGTGATATACTTAATATTTTCAAGACATTGTAAACATCAGTGGGTTTTTTTTGGTATATTTCCTTGCCAATGTCACTTCTTGTGTACACGGCTTAATAAATGAATAAATATGTATGTATATGTATGTATGTATGTATGTATGTATGTATGTATGTATGTATGTATGTATGTATGTAGGATATAGACTTCCTGCAGAACAGTATTATTTTGATTTAAGCCATAATCTATATCATGGCTTGAATTAAAATAATACTGTTGTAGATAATTCAATACCATATCCATTTAGACATGTATTGCCGTTTTACCATTAAAAGACATATCTAAAATGTATACCGCAATGTCTCTTTACCAGAGGGTCTAAGTGCAAGGCTCATTTTCGATAAATCGGTCCAAGTCAAACAGCTCAGTGTCGTAGAAGCTCATGGTCTTCTGTTGTTTAGAGCAGATAAAGGTAACTACTTTTACCATTTACATTTATTTGTAGATCAACCACACATACAAGTGTAATACCACACACTAACAACCACACATACAAAGTATCATACCACACACTAACAACCACACATACAAAGTATCATACCACACACTAACAACCACACATACAAGTGTCATACCACACACTAACTGGGTCTCTTCATTGAACTATTGGCATATTAATTGAGTCGTTGTTATTGCTTACCAGTAGACGATTGAGTATATACTGTAACAAATAGACCTCTAATGTTAACGTAACACTCCTCCAATGTTACTCTCTCTCCACTCCGTAGACGGGATCGACTTGGACTTTTAGGGAATTAGCTCAAACTACACACAGTGTTCATGGTTAACCTGGATCATTTAGAAGTGGCCCAGTCAGGGAGCAGATGGACACTCCTTGCCTCAGACCGTCTCTTCCAAAGAAATGAATCCGAACTTTATTTCAACATTAAATTCTTACAAACATAAAATATACAATACTCAAATGACTGGGTGATAAAATAATCAGCACCATAAATGAAGAAAACGGAAGTATTGCCGTCGCCTTAATTCAATGCAAATGATATTGACAAATATGAAAACTAGCCAAACAATGTGATCACGTCATTGTTCTTCCAACTGTCTGTAATCAGTCATTATTTGACACTGTTGATCTTATAATAACTTAATGTTATCATCTTAGAAGAATACTATTCGTGAAATGCAAACATTTGTTCTAAGTATTAATTCATGACAGCTGAGAGTTCAGGGTGACCTCCCAAAACATCAAAACTTAGCGAATATTAAAAAGTTGTATTCTTTCATCCGTAACAATACAATCACATTTTGCTAGTTTCGTTTCATCAAAACCGACCGCCAGAAACTTACAATATTTTCGATTAAGTTCTTGTACTACTATTTATTGTATTGGCAGGTAAAGACTGTAAAGTTTACGTCTACAGGCTGTCTGATTTTGAAGGCGAACAGAATGAATATGTATTAAGAACAAAAGGGGATTGCAAAGATCACAAACTTGAAAGGACAAGAGGTATTATGTACAAGATTATTTGATATTACCATTATTAATAACTATATTTTAAGACGTGTAACTTGGAATGACATTACAGTTGACAAGATGCGCAGACAAATGGTGCTCAGTCCTTCAAAAGCCGTGTGCACAAACAATATTTCACCACCCTGAAGTAACAGAAGATACTCTGACATACTCCTAAGCTGCTGTGAATCACTGCTTTGGCTCATGGGGTTTACTTATATAGTGCTTTGCTGCCTATATCTGTGCATGACCTGGTCATTTCGTGTTGCTATTGTTCACTTTAGCATAGAGGTGTTTTTAAAGTCGTAACATTTCCCACATGGCACTTGTGTTCACCATAGAAAAGTGTTACGTCATTAATAGCTTACAAGTCGGGTTTTGAAGCCACATCGATTGTACAAAGAATCGTTCATCATTCCATGTTAGTCGCAATTGTTATTGCACTTCTCCTAAATTTTGTGTTGATGTATAATGTTGAGTCAGACGAATCACAGTTGCCATTTCAAGCATTACCTAAAAGAAAACAATTTATGCACAAATGTAGGTTACTAGATACCACACCACAGAGATTTACATAACTTCTTTGCTATCATGGTGATAAGAATATATATACCTATAGAGAAATTTCTATAGTAACCCAGTGCTAACGATAAAACAGTTTCTAATTTAATTTCGAAATGACATTTGACATTTGACCTTATACCCCTATACTGTGTTCATAAAATGTCAATTGTTCCGAGTCATGCGTGAAACATGTCTCATAAACGTTAAACATTAATCGTCAGATATATATGCCTTAAATTTTGTAACTCAGACACTGTACATCGTTATTATATGTATTACTTTCACTTTCTTCCAAAGCAGAACAGAACAGAACAGGTAGCATGAATCTAACATATCTTCGACTTCATTCCAAAATCACTTCTTCGAGAATGTTGACTTTCTGTTGCTAAAACCATATACATATATTGGTTTTCAGGGTGTCACCTGTATGCGTTGAGTAGGCCTGGTGGCAGTCATTTACGGATGGTTGTTGCAATTGGTAAGAAACTTCTACTTATGACATGGAAGCATAGTGTAGCCTGGACTGCTTGGTGCACTGCTGCTGACACTGATACAGTAGATGGCTTCCAATATATCAGGGTAAGTTGAACACGTCACTGATATCAGGCTACACGTCACTGATATCAGGCTAACACGTCACTGATATCAGGCTAACACGTCACTGATATCATAACAGGAATATTGAGCATGTCACTGATATTGGGGTAAATTGAATAGTACTAACTAATTGGGTATGTTGAATACGGGTTGAATTATGGGGTAAGATCAGTGTAGGATAAAAACTTATTTTGGGAGATGGGGTGGGGGGGGGCGTTTGAATCATTTCAGTTCTCATGCGAGAAACTATTTTACTTTCAATGGAATGACTCAAACGACCCCCCCCCCACCCCATCTCCCAAAATAAGGTTTTTTTTCCTACACTGATCTCACCCCATAGTTCAACACGTCGATAATAACAATTAAATTGAATATTTGATTGATATCGGGATAAGTTGGATACGTAACGGAATTTATCAAAATTCATCAAATCGGTACATTGTTTTACATTACTTTAAATGATGCTTGACAAATTCACATGTAATCAACACTTGCCTTGGCAGAATAATTATATCAGAAATTGTTCATACTAAATTACGTTAAGCTTATCCAACAAAAAACATAGTGTCCCCGAGATGAATATAACTTTTTTGGGATTTAGCTTACATTGGTTGCAATCACACAGTATTCGATTGAAACCTGCTGCACATCAAATGTTCTATTTAACAATACGGACTTAATTAACATGTACATGTTTATGTGTCGTCGAGCCGGACGAAGTCTACTCAAATCATCAATCTTATCAAAATATATCTTCGCCTAAGTAAAAGAGCAATTGGAAATTCGTATACAATCACAGGGAGCTCAGACTCAGTTAGTTTTGTTTACAAATACAAACAAATAAGTAAATAAACAAAATACAAACAAATAAATAAATAAAACAAGTAAGTACAGAAATAAACAAACTAACTAACAAACAAACAAACAAACAAACAAAAACACACACACAAACAGACACTACCTCCCAAATAGTCACCAATAGGGTATCTTCATTGGTGACTATCTGGGGGTAGTGTTTGTTTATTTGTTTGTTTGTTTGTTTGTTTGTTTGTTTGTTTGTTTGTTTGTTTGTTTGTTGTTTATTCATGTATTTATCTACTCATTTATTGGTTTATTTGTTTGTTTGTTATTTGTAAACAAAACTAACTGAGCCTGAGCTCCCTGTGATACAATTAAAAAGAAATGAATGTTTCCAAATCAAAATCGGAGAACATTGAAAGAGGTATCGTGTACGATGATGCCACCTGTATGTCTATCGTTGAGGGAAAGTCATTGTCTATCGTCAAAGCAGGACACTGATGCAAGCTTATTAGTCCCCCATCCGTCTGTCCGTCCATCCAGAGCCGTTTCTTGGAGATGCCTGTACCGATTTTTTTAAAACTTGGTACAGAGGCAACATACAATGACATACATATGCACGTCAATTTGTTTCATGATACGATCACTGAATATGGCCGCCTAGCAGCCATTTTGTTTGCAAATTTTCCCTGTCTAAAACCATAACTCGAACATGCTTTAACAGATCTCATTCAAAGTTGGTATTAGGACAGTGTTCTATGACATACATGTGCATATTCATTGTTGTCATGATACGATCCAATATGGCCGCCTAGCAGCGATACAATCCGATATGGCTGCCTGGCAGCGATTTTGTTGGCGCAGTTTTAATGTCCAAAGCCATAACTCAGACATGCTTGAACAGATCTCATTTAAAGTTGGTATTAGGACAATGTTCTATGACATACATGTGCATATCCATTTTTGTTGTGATACAATCCGATATGGCTGCCTGGCAGCGATTTTGTTGGCGCAGTTTTAATGTCCAAAGCCATAACTCAGACATGCTTGAACAGGTCCCCCCCCCCCCAATACCCAACCCATCCTTTATTGTTGAATGGTTTATTCCATCACGTCATCTTGAAGAGTAGGCATGTTCCATGTCCAACGAGCAGACACAACATATCTAAATCTGTTTGATTTAGGTTCACAAGTGTTGTTGCGTGATCAGAGTAGTGATATCAAGAAAGTGACAACATAAACTGCCAGTTCCTTACAACCAAATCATATGTCATTCTCAGTGACTTGTTCCAAATGAGAATGATATGAATTATAACCTCATTAATGTTGATATAATGTGTCAGTGCGAATGATATTATATCAC
This sequence comes from Glandiceps talaboti, assembly GCF_964340395.1. Classification (NCBI taxonomy): domain Eukaryota; kingdom Metazoa; phylum Hemichordata; class Enteropneusta; family Spengelidae; genus Glandiceps; species Glandiceps talaboti. Next base: position 21,938,638 of record NC_135558.1, on the reverse strand, counting down.
GTGTAGATATAACCTAAGAAATAGTACACAATTCTACATTTATTAGATTATGTGTGGTCACTTTGTGTTGCATATAAACAGGAACTGTACGCTAGTGAAGTACCCAACTTAACGACATTGATCGATGGTGGTAAAACTGACAACCAAATTTGTGTTGGGTATCGGCATCAATTTGATCTTATCAACGAAAAGAATGGCGACACATTTAGACTACATCAGGTCGAGGCGAATAAGGTTAGTGACTTTAAAAATTGCCTTTGCTTTGAAAATCACCACTACAATTTTCTGGGGTGACACTTTTGTACCATAGGAGTTGATCTTTGATGATGAAATGTACATGTGGGACCCGGAGACTATATTATGGTGTCAACTTGCTAATACAGCGCAAGTGCTCACGTGGAATAATAATTGTCTTCATTTTAGAGAGCCAGTCGTTGCTTTTCAGTTTTTTTTAGAAATCTTAATATTTCCAGGGTTGTGTTGAAATCATCCTTGTATTTGCTGAAATCATAGATGTTGATTTCTTTCCAACGTCAATCATGAAATCGCCCACGTCTGTAAATAAACTAACTGTTTGCCCGGGTTTTATTTATTATAAACAACAGTGATTGATTTTCACTATGATCTCTCCCATAGGTAAATTTAGTGACAGCGCTGGATATATACGAAGACGATGAAGCCGAACTTTTACTTTGTTACAATCGTAAGTACTAAATAACTCTACTCATCAAATTAAACCTAACTTCAAATTGTAGAGTAATGGAGGTTTCAAGAATGTTTTAACTTTAGTGTACAACAGAATAACGATAGTACAGGTGTAAGCTTATACTACGTACTAGTCTCAATCTCAAGTTGAAAACGTTTGGTTTCGCCGCCATACCTTCTAAATCCTATATTCAGTGATGAGTTTGGTGACAGCCATGCGAATGTATTTGTGTCTGCCTTCCTCTGTCTGTCTGTCTGTCTGTCTGTCTGTCTGTCTGTCTGTCTGTCTGTCTGACTTTCTCTCTCTCACTCTCTTATTCCCTCCCTCCCTCCCTCCCTCCCCCCCCCCCTCTCTCTCTCTCTCTCTCTCTCTCTCTCTCTCTCTCTCTCTCTCTCTCTCTCTCTCTCTCTCTCTCTCTCTCTCTCTCTCTCTCTCTCTCTCTCTCTCTCTCTCTCTCTCTCTCTCTCTCTCTCTCTCTCTCTCTCTCTCTCTCTCTCTCCTATTCCACTTCATACTTAGATTGATATCACAAAGTCCTTTCAGATTTCTTATAGTTGGCACACCTTTTCGCCAATTGAGGGGTACATCATGTTCTATAACCAAGATTTTTGCATTCCAGCAATTATTATGTGTAGGAACAAAACACTGCAGACTGCCCTCACGGAAGGCATTCACTATGTAAATCCACTAGGCTAGGACGTGAGGTGAATTTATCAATAAAACTATGTAAATCCACTGGGCTAGGACATCAGGTGAATTTATCAATAAAACTATGTAAATCCACTGGGCTAGGACGTGAGATGAATTTATCAATAAAGCTTTGTAAATCCACTGGGCTAGGACGTCAGGTGAATTTATCAATAAAACTATGAAAATCCACTTATATATATTTATTTGGACATTCTGGAATCAGAGCTAGCAACGTACATAACGGCCTGGGCATTTTTACCAGACTGGGGACGGTGTTTTTGGTGAGGAAGGCACTTGCAGTGGGGGAGGTCATTTTGGGGAAAGACACTAATTGGGTATTATATGTTTTGCAGATGTATCACAATTCAAGAAGTTAAGTGGAGACCAGTCGTCAGATTTTGATATTCATTGGAATTCGCCACCTAATGCTATTGGTAAGAGAAAATCTTGGAAAATGTACCACACTCTCGAAATATGTGTATCGGGACGTTTTCCTGTTAGCCTAAGGGTTAAACCATAGACAGTGGAGAAGGTAACCTCCAGGAACCTCCACTGTCTATGGTTAAACATGGTTAATAATATCCGAAACCCTGTCCGCTCCTGTCGTATTACACGTATACCATTCGAATAAAATGAGACAAGCACAGGCATTTCATCATCATCATCATCATCATCATCATCATCATCATCATCATCATCATCATCATCATCTGTCTTCATCACATTTACATTGTCAATTATTTGACATTATATCATTCCTGTCAATTATTTGACATTATATCATTAGTGTCACTTATTTGACATTATATCATTCCTGTCAATTATTTGACATTATATCATTAGTGTCAATTATTTGACATTATATCATTCTTGTCAATTATTTGACATTATATCATTAGTGTCAATTATTTGACATTATATCATTCCTGTCAATTATTTGACATTATATCATTCCTGTCAATTATTTGACATTATATCATTAGCGTCAATTATTTGACATTATATCATTAGTAATAATAATAATAATAATAATAACTTTATTTGTCATGTCGATCATGAAATTTTCGTTGCATTGACAGAAAATAGACAAACTACATATCCACACAGTTTACATTAACTTAAATACATAATCCATGAAAAGTAAAGTTAGGATTACAATACATATAAATACATATAGACAGTAGCGGTTACATGTTATTTATGAGATGAATAGATCTTGGAACAAAGCTATACTTAAATCTGTTTGTACGTGCACGTGGTACTCTGAGGCGACGACCACTTGGTAGATATTCATATTCTGTATGTAGTGGATGTGTTGAATCTTTGATAATTTTTGTAGCAGTCTTAAACGATTTGAGTTTATACAATGTAGAGTTATCAGATAGTTCGTAGAATTCATTACTAACTAATTTTCTGCATATATGTTCCTAGGACGGTTTAGATCGTGTTTAAGATAGGTATGTAGGCAGCATATCATAGAATGCAATGTTCGCATAACTGAGGACTGTATAAATAGTTGAATTGTAGAACAAAGAAATGACATTCGAGCTAACATTTAATTTCCTCATGGACCTTGCAAAATACAACCTTTATTTGCTTTTTTGAGCTGATTGTCCACATGTTGCGCAAAGGACAATTTATCATCAACCATACAGCCAAGATATCTATATACTGATGTTCTTTCGACTTGCATATTGTTAATTTCAACAGGTTGTTTTTCTGCTTTATTCCGTCGGAAGTCAAAAATTAATTCTTTTGTTTTTGGCACATTAAGATCAAGGTAGTTATCTTTACACCAGGTGTTGACAAACTCGATACACTCCACATACTCACTGTCATCATCATTTGATATAAATCCGACAACAGCTGTATCATCTGCATATTTCTCAATCATCGCGCTATATAGTGTCCCATGCCAAATCATTTGTGTAAAGTACAAAAAGAACTGGTGACAGCACACAGCCCTGTGGTGCACCTGTATTAACTGTTATTTTGTCGGATACACCATACTTAGTGCGGACATATTGTGATCTTTCGGTGAGGTAATCTAAGATCCATAATTGCAAGTATGCCGGTACATTGAGTGCATTCAGTTTATTAAGCATTAGATGTGGCTGAATAGTGTTGAATGCTGAGGAATAATCGATAAATAGAACTCTAGCTGTATTCGATGACTTGGTGTCTAAATGCTTAGTAAGACGATGTATTAAAGTACAAATTGCGTCATCAGTTGGACGTCCAAGTATGTATGCGAATTGCAAAGGATCAAAATTATCCTTTACATGTGGCATTAATAATGCTAAACCAACTCGTTGAAGACATTTAGACAGAATAGAAGTGTCAATTATTTGACATTATATCATTCCTGTCAATTATTTGACATTATATCATTAGTGTCAATTATTTGACATTATATCATTAGTGTCAATTATTTGACATTATATCATTAGTGTCAATTATTCGACATTTTATCATTCTTGTCAATTATTTGACATCATATCATTAGTGTCAATTATTTGACATTATATCATTCCTGTCAATTATTTGACATTATATCATTCTTGTCAATTATTTGACATTATATCATTCCTGTCAATTATTTGACATTATATCATTCCTGTCAATTATTTGACATTATATCATTCCCGTCAATTATTTGACATTATATCATTAGTGTCAATTATTTGACATTGTATCATTCTTGTCAATTACTTGACATTATATCATCAGTGTCAATTATTTGACATTATATCATTCTTGTCAATTATTTGACATTATATAATCAGTGTCAATTATTTGACATTATATCATTCCTGTCAATTATTTGACATTATATCATTCCTGTCAATTATTTGACATTGTATCATTAGTGTCAATTATTTGACATTATATCATTCCTGTCAATTATTTGACATTATATCATCAGTGTCAATTATTTGACATTATATCATTCCTGTCAATTATTTGACATTATATCATTCTTGTCAATTATTTGACATTATATCATTCCTGTCAATTATTTGACATTATATCATTCTTGTCAATTATTTGACATTATATAATCAGTGTCAATTATTTGACATTATATCATTCCTGTCAATTATTTGACATTGTATCATTAGTGTCAATTATTTGACATTATATCATTCCTGTCAATTATTTGACATTATATCATTCTTGTCAATTATTTGACATTATATCATTCCTGTCAATTATTTGACATTATATCATTCTTGTCAATTATTTGACATTATATCATTCCTGTCAATTATTTGACATTATATCATCAGTGTCAATTATTTGACATTATATCATTCTTGTCAATTATTTGACATTATATCATTCTTGTCAATTATTTGACATTATATCATTCTTGTCAATTATTTGACATTATATCATCAGTGTCAATTATTTGACATTATATCATTCTTGTCAATTATTCGACATTATATCATTCCTGTCAATTATTTGACATTATATCATTAGTGTCAATTATTTGACATTATATCATTAGTGTCAATTATTTGACATTATATCATTCTTGTCAATTATTTGACATTTTATCATTCCTGTCAATTATTTGACATTATATCATTAGTGTCAATTATTTGACATTATATCATTAGTGTCAATTATTTGACATTATATCATTAGTGTCAATTATTTGACATTATATCATGTGTCAATTATTTGACATTATATCATTAGTGTCAATTATTTGACATTATATCATTCTTGTCAATTATTTGACATTATATCATTAGTGTCAATTATTTGACATTATATCATTCTTGTCAATTATTTGACATTATATCATCAGTGTCAATTATTTGACATTATATCATTAGTGTCAATTATTTGACATTATATCATTCCTGTCAATTATTTGACATTATATCATCAGTGTCAATTATTTGACATTATATCATTCTTGTCAATTATTTGACATTATATCATTAGTGTCAATTATTTGACATTATATCATTCCTGTCAATTATTTGACATTATATCATTCCTGTCAATTATTTGACATTATATCATTAGCGTCAATTATTTGACATTATATCATTAGTAATAATAATAATAATAATAATAACTTTATTTGTCATGTCGATCATGAAATTTTCGTTGCATTGACAGAAAATAGACAAACTACATATCCACACAGTTTACATTAACTTAAATACATAATCCATGAAAAGTAAAGTTAGGATTACAATACATATAAATACATATAGACAGTAGCGGTTACATGTTATTTATGAGATGAATAGATCTTGGAACAAAGCTATACTTAAATCTGTTTGTACGTGCACGTGGTACTCTGAGGCGACGACCACTTGGTAGATATTCATATTCTGTATGTAGTGGATGTGTTGAATCTTTGATAATTTTTGTAGCAGTCTTAAACGATTTGAGTTTATACAATGTAGAGTTATCAGATAGTTCGTAGAATTCATTACTAACTAATTTTCTGCATATATGTTCCTAGGACGGTTTAGATCGTGTTTAAGATAGGTAGGCAGCATATCATAGAATGCAATGTTCGCATAACTGAGGACTGTATAAATAGTTGAATTGTAGAACAAAGAAATGACATTCGAGCTAACATTTAATTTCCTCATGGACCTTGCAAAATACAACCTTTATTTGCTTTTTTGAGCTGATTGTCCACATGTTGCGCAAAGGACAATTTATCATCAACCATACAGCCAAGATATCTATATACTGATGTTCTTTCGACTTGCATATTGTTAATTTCAACAGGTTGTTTTTCTGCTTTATTCCGTCGGAAGTCAAAAATTAATTCTTTTGTTTTTGGCACATTAAGATCAAGGTAGTTATCTTTACACCAGGTGTTGACAAACTCGATACACTCCACATACTCACTGTCATCATCATTTGATATAAATCCGACAACAGCTGTATCATCTGCATATTTCTCAATCATCGCGCTATATAGTGTCCCATGCCAAATCATTTGTGTAAAGTACAAAAAGAACTGGTGACAGCACACAGCCCTGTGGTGCACCTGTATTAACTGTTATTTTGTCGGATACACCATACTTAGTGCGGACATATTGTGATCTTTCGGTGAGGTAATCTAAGATCCATAATTGCAAGTATGCCGGTACATTGAGTGCATTCAGTTTATTAAGCATTAGATGTGGCTGAATAGTGTTGAATGCTGAGGAATAATCGATAAATAGAACTCTAGCTGTATTCGATGACTTGGTGTCTAAATGCTTAGTAAGACGATGTATTAAAGTACAAATTGCGTCATCAGTTGGACGTCCAAGTATGTATGCGAATTGCAAAGGATCAAAATTATCCTTTACATGTGGCATTAATAATGCTAAACCAACTCGTTGAAGACATTTAGACAGAATAGAAGTGTCAATTATTTGACATTATATCATTCCTGTCAATTATTTGACATTATATCATTAGTGTCAATTATTTGACATTATATCATTAGTGTCAATTATTTGACATTATATCATTAGTGTCAATTATTCGACATTTTATCATTCTTGTCAATTATTTGACATCATATCATTAGTGTCAATTATTTGACATTATATCATTCCTGTCAATTATTTGACATTATATCATTCTTGTCAATTATTTGACATTATATCATTCCTGTCAATTATTTGACATTATATCATTCCTGTCAATTATTTGACATTATATCATTCCTGTCAATTATTTGACATTATATCATTAGTGTCAATTATTTGACATTGTATCATTCTTGTCAATTACTTGACATTATATCATCAGTGTCAATTATTTGACATTATATCATTCTTGTCAATTATTTGACATTATATAATCAGTGTCAATTATTTGACATTATATCATTCCTGTCAATTATTTGACATTATATCATTCCTGTCAATTATTTGACATTGTATCATTAGTGTCAATTATTTGACATTATATCATTCCTGTCAATTATTTGACATTATATCATCAGTGTCAATTATTTGACATTATATCATTCCTGTCAATTATTTGACATTATATCATTCTTGTCAATTATTTGACATTATATCATTCCTGTCAATTATTTGACATTATATCATTCTTGTCAATTATTTGACATTATATAATCAGTGTCAATTATTTGACATTATATCATTCCTGTCAATTATTTGACATTGTATCATTAGTGTCAATTATTTGACATTATATCATTCCTGTCAATTATTTGACATTATATCATTCTTGTCAATTATTTGACATTATATTATTCCTGTCAATTATTTGACATTATATCATTCTTGTCAATTATTTGACATTATATCATTCCTGTCAATTATTTGACATTATATCATCAGTGTCAATTATTTGACATTATATCATTCTTGTCAATTATTTGACATTATATCATTCTTGTCAATTATTTGACATTATATCATTCTTGTCAATTATTTGACATTATATCATTAGTGTCAATTATTTGACATTATATCATTCTTGTCAATTATTCGACATTATATCATTCCTGTCAATTATTTGACATTATATCATTAGTGTCAATTATTTGACATTATATCATTAGTGTCAATTATTTGACATTATATCATTCTTGTCAATTATTTGACATTTTATCATTCCTGTCAATTATTTGACATTATATCATTAGTGTCAATTATTTGACATTATATCATTAGTGTCAATTATTTGACATTATATCATTAGTGTCAATTATTTGACATTATATCATCAGTGTCAATTATTTGACATTATATCATTAGTGTCAATTATTTGACATTATATCATTCTTGTCAATTATTTGACATTATATCATTAGTGTCAATTATTTGACATTATATCATTCTTGTCAATTATTTGACATTATATCATCAGTGTCAATTATTTGACATTATATCATTAGTGTCAATTATTTGACATTATATCATTCCTGTCAATTATTTGACATTATATCATCAGTGTCAATTATTTGACATTATATCATTAGTGTCAATTATTTGACATTATATCATTCTTGTCAATTATTTCACATTATATCATTAGTGTCAATTATTTGACATTATATCATTCTTGTCAATTATTTGACATTATATCATTAGTGTCAATTATTTGACATTATATCATTCTTGTCAATTATTTGACATTATATAATTCCTGTCAATTATTTGACATCATATCATTAGTGTCAATTATTTGACATTATATCATTTCTGTCAATTATTCGACATTTTATCATTCCTGTCAATTATTTGACATTATATCATTCCTGTCAATTATTTGACATTATATCATTAGTGTCAATTATTTGACATTATATCATTCCTGTCAATTATTTGACATTATATCATTCCTGTCAATTATTTGACATTGTATCATTAGTGTCAATTATTTGACATTATATCATTCCTGTCAATTATTTGACATTATATCATTCTTGTCAATTATTTGACATTATATCATTCCTGTCAATTATTTGACATTATATCATTCCTGTCAATTATTTGACATTATATCATTAGTGTCAATTATTTGACATTATATCATTCTTGTCAATTATTTGACATTATATCATTCCTGTCAATTATTTGACATTTTATCATTCTTGTCAATTATTTGACATTATATCATTCCTGTCAATTATTTGACATTATATCATTCTTGTCAATTATTTGACATTATATCATTCCTGTCAATTATTTGTCATTATATCATTAGTGTCAATTATTTGACATTATATCATTCCTGTCAATTATTTGACATTATATCATTCATGTTGGGGAAATAAAGAAAGTGCTCTATAAATATTTGTGGTTGTTTTCATATTGTTTCGAATTGGACTCAGTTTAACTTTGCATACACCGAACTTTGACTAAATTACCAAATACCTGACTTTCATTTTCACTTTTCAGAGATTTTCTGAAGTTTCATTATAAATAGTAATATTTTATACATTCATATAAATATACATTCTAATTATTATTTCATTATTTTTTCGGTTGCTATCCAGAAATACTTTCCCAGAAAACTTCAACTGTTGATTAGAATTCCAAATTTTCTTTCATCAAATTCAGTGAAAAGAAGAAGAAAAAAAAACTAGCTATAATTATACAATTTTACTTATCGTGATGGGCAATCGGTCTATTTTATTCCATTTCCCGTTATTCGTGAATGGCCCTTTTTATTCCCGTGATTCGTGATCCAGATCATCCCCTCTCCCTCTCTTCATTTGTTGATATGAGTGTAATAACTTTGAGGCAGCTTGATAATCTAACACTTAATTCCTGCTTGTTCAACAGTTTGCGCCTTCCCTTACATTCTGGCCTTTACGCCAGACACTATCGAGATTCGATTGGTTGTCAATGGTAACCTTGTCAATGAAATGACCATGCCGAGGCTCAACCTTGTCACGTCAAAGGTAAGGACGTCAATTAAGAGTGGTGGACGTGGATAATCGTAGAGAGAGAGAGAGAGAGACAGAGAGAGAGAGAGAGAGAGAGAGAGAGAGAGAGAGAGAGAGAGAGAGAGAGAGAGACAGACAGAGAGAGACAGAGAGAGAGAGACAGAGAGAGAGAGAGAGGGGGGAGAGAGAGAGACAGAGAGAGAGAGAGAGAGAGAGAGAGGGGGGGGGAGAGAGAGAGAGAGAGAGAGAGAGAACACCACAGTAACAATCACACATTACCTTGAGTTGATTGTTTGCCGAATACTAAGAATCCATCCATCGTTTACGACCTTAATCTTTTTATTACATCTAAAATGTTACCACTTCTAAAGAATAACGACATAGTATGAAGATATCGTAATCTAATTAGGAAAATCAGCCCTTTAATCGGTAATTATGTTCCTAAAACAGTATTGTTGACAATTTAAAATTACCTTATTTTATTATATCTATCATGCTGCATAGAAATATAGGGGTCATACATATGAATTAACATTTAAACCCATCTTTATCTTGCATAAAAAGGTAATGCGTATGGCGCGGTATGCATGACATAGTTATGGATAACTTATTTGACTCGACCACTACATTTTCAACAACTTATTTTGCTCTTCAATAACTTATTTGACTCGACCACCACATTTCATTTTCAACAACTTATTTGATAAGTACCATTTAGACAGTGGTATCATTGCATTTTCCATTTGTTTTCCACTTTTTACATCAATGTCTGATCATCGGGAATGTTCACAAGTTCTGGTAATTCACGTCATGCATGGCTAGCTATACTACTCTTTTCATCAGCCAGCCAGTCATTAGATTGTTTTCAACATTGTATGCCAGTCTATTCTCTGTTAGATTGTTTTCAATATTGTATACCAGTCTCTTCGCTGTTAGATTTTCTTTGATAATCTTCAGCATACAATAGTTTATTCGGTGTCGGAGCTGTTTTCGTAACCAATATATCGATAACTAACTAACCATAACAAACCATAACGCAACATATAGTTTACCATGTATGGGATATATCGATAACTAACTAACCATAACGAACCATAACTCAACATATAGTTTACAATGTATTGGATATATCGATAACTAACTAACCATAACGAACCATAACTCAACATACAAAGTTAGAATGTTTAGTTCACATTGACTTGACGTAAGCATCGAACACTGGTGCTGTCTGTATTAATGAAACTTCTTGAATGTCTAGTCTTTATTCAAGTTATCAGCTTTTGCAAAGGTCAACAAAGGTCTGTCCCGAACAACACATTTCACCAAACAGGACAATTAAATTCATCGCATTTCTGCAGCAATTAAAAAGACAATTAGCTTGAGTATCCGACAATCTAACTGCCGTCAACCTGTAAGAGGGTTTTTCAAGTAGAATCAAGGTTAACACGACGTTAAAAATTGTAGCTTTTATTAGCTTAGCAACGATTGTACCTGATAAACTGTTTTACCAGATAAAATGAATCCCTCACTGCTAAAATGGAGTGCCTCTAAAGTTATGTTTTATGTGGAGAGAAAACAGGTAAAAAGAAAAATTTGAAATTCCGGTCCATTTCGTGACATTTTTATCCCCCCAGTGTGATCTATACTTCACAACATGTGCAAGTGAGACGGCAAGCTCAAGTGGTAAGGAGAATGGTCATACACGTCCACTGAGTCCTCTAGGCTCTCCGACTTCTTCAGGTACGTAATATCACTTGTTTATATGGATGATTATTGTTTCCTTCGTTCCTTGTGTGTTTGTGTATAATGTTAGTTAGTTAGTTAGTTAGTTAGTTAGTTAGTTAGTTAGTTAGTTAGTTAGTTAGTTAGTTAGTTAGTTAGTTAGTTAGTTAGTTAGTTAGTTAGTTAGTTAGTTAGTTAGTTAGTTAGTTAGTTAGTTAGTTAGTTAGTTGTTTGTTTGTTTGCTTACTTGTTTGTTTGTTCGTCTGTGTGTGTGTGTTTGTTTGTTTGTTTGTTTGTGTGTGTGTTTGTGTGTTTGTTTGTTTGTTTGTTTGTTTGTTTGTTTGTCCTTCTATTTGAATGTGTTTCGATCATTCGTCATGTTGATTCCTTACTCCACAAAGACCAGGTTGTTTTTTCTCTTCATAGATTGATCCTGCTATTTCTTTCTTGAGTTCATTTTAGTTTATTATTAGCTTTATATTTAGGGGTTTGACAGATTTTTGAAGGATTGAAGTCATAGAAAGCTTCTTTGATTCTAGTATACGATATTAATGAATTAATTGTAGGCTTTGTGAAAGATTTCACCATCATGATGTTGATAACCATCGTGTTGAAGTTAATATGTTGGTAACCATCGTGTTGAAGTTAATATGTGTTATATTTTCTTTCTGGAAGGTCCCCCAAGTCCAAATGCTATCCAGATTTACAAAATACCCCTCAACTGCCTTGTGGGTCAGATGACTGAGCGACCTATACCAGCACCGTCCAAACCCCAACCCCCAAATATCATAACCCCGTTGGTGAATTGCCCAGATAACGGCGTAAGACGACGTGTTCACCTTGATGATGGTAATGTATGGCGTGACGCAAACAAACATCCTCCACTTGAACGTGGTAAACGTGTCGCCGGAGCCAATGCCGGACGAGCTCTCCGTGGATCTGCCGACCCACTTACCATAACTGACGCTCGTGCAGAACTATTTGGAACGGTCCCTCCTCAACGATCCAGAACTGAATCACCCCCGCCCATTTGGACAGAGCGTGACGTACGTTCAGAACTATTTTCTGGTGGTGGAAAAACTCGTTTTGTTACAAGTTCTGATAGATTATCCGAACCTGCGGATCCTCGATCCGAGCTACTGGGCCTAAACATCGGATCTAGACAGAATTCGACTCAATCGGAACCAGATCCACATTCCTTACACGTGGGATTACGCCCTAGTCGCGGAATGAAAGAAAGAACTGGATCAACGAACTCTGAATTAGATGCACGCAGTGATCTATTGCGGAAATCACCAGTGAGAAGTTTGACTAACACTAACAGGACTGGTTCAACTCCAGCAAATCTGTGTGCCGCCGACCCACGTTCTGAACTACTCGGTCTGTCTACGGACCCACGTTCTGAACTGCTTGGATTGAGCTCCCCTTCTTCGGGTCATGGAAGTCCATCTATCTCAAGTTTGAGTTCATCACCCTTCCGACTTTCCTCTTCACTGGATGACGATGAAAATCTGGATTTGAAATAAATCAGGTCGCATCCTGACGACGTTAGGGACGTTAACGTGATGGGAATTGAACAGACGTGGTTGAGAGATCACGACTACTTGGAATATTTACAATCTGGAACAACTTTGATTATGACCGTTATCGTTATGTGGTCAAGGAAAATGGTTACATGAATGACGAATCTCATATTGTGTTTGGAATGGTTCATGTTTAGTACTACACGACACGGTACTTATAGACTCCATTGTATGGAAAATAACGTTCACCATATTGACTGACCGAGCACACATATAGTGTTGTCAAAGTCTGACCTTTGCATATCAACATTTCAATGGACTTGGTGTTTGTGAGGAGTCTAGCCATTGAAGCATAAACATAACAAAGCTCGTGTTATGATAAAAAAAATCTCCTTTATCTTTTTCTTGCCAATATCTGATAAAATAAAAAGAGATGTTCGACACGTCACCCATACTACAAGCCCCCGACAATGTTCTGTTAAATGGGCACTCATATTCAATGGGATTTTTGCTGTTGTTGTTTATGGGATATTTAATACTCGGTAAATTCAGTGAATGACGACAGGGGAGAACTCAACGATCCAGAACTCAATTTGATGCAAATTGCGTTATAAATAACACAAGTTGTGAACAATTATTCCAATGGGTTTGGAAGAAACGTGTTGGATGACAAGTGATTCTGATACCGAAAAACAACCTAACTTTTAGAAGATACCAGATTGTAAGTTGTGGGCTTTGGTTATACATTTACATTTGTCATGGACATAATAGTTTCTCATTTGAAAGTGAGGAGAGAGATCAATGGACATCACATATCTATCGTTTTGAAGAAATCCCCAACAAACGATCACAAACTGTCAAACAACTATACTGTCGCTTTGAATTAATACAGTTGTATTGATCAGATATTTGTTGTTAAAATTCTGTATTTTGTAAGGGTGTTTGTATTGTATATTTTGTGTACCGACTATACTCACATTTACATATACTTTAATGTTTGAGATGTTTTCTGTCTTAGTTTGTTTTGACTTTGTGACGACAATATTCTGAATAACCATTCGATTCACTGACTTCATAAAAATTGTGTATCACTGCAGAAGTGTTAACATTAATTTTGTTACCAAATCTCGAATATAAGCTTGTTTGTAATCAGCATATGCCAAAATCGTGAGACATGTGCAGTTAAGTACTAGTACGTCTTTATTCATTTATCATGGTTCACGTCTTTGTACACAGTACATATCTCTACACGAGTTCTAACATTCTTTGATAACAAAAACCGACGATTTTGCATGGTGCGCAGTTTGTAAATTTAAATCATATTGGTAATTCGATGAAGAATTATTTTGTCTTTTATCGACGATTTGACAGTTGAGTGATAGAGAATGGAACATTCAGCGACAAATTATTTTACGTGCAACTTTACTGGAGTTCGTGAAAGGCCAACGGTCAACAGTAAACTTCACAGTTGTCACGTGACCACGATGTCTGAATGTAAACTTCACAGTTGTCACATGACTACGATGTGTTGAATGTAAACTTCAGTTGTCACGTGACCACGATGTGTTGAATGTAAACTTCAGTTGTCACGTGACCACGATGTGTTGAATGTAAACTTCAGTTGTCACGTGACCACGATGTGTTGAATGTAAACTTCAGTTGTCACGTGACCACGATGTGTTGAATGTAAACTTCAGTTGTCACGTGACCACGATGTGTTGAATGTAAACTTCAGTTGTCACGTGACCACGATGTGTTGAATGTAAACTTCAGTTGTCACGTGACCACGATGTGTTGAATGTAAACTTCAGTTGTCACGTGACCACGATGTGTTGAATGTAAACTTCAGTTGTCACGTGACCACAATGTGTTGAATGTAAACTTCAGTTGTCACGTGACCACGATGTGTTGAATGTAAACTTCAGTTGTCACGTGACCACGATGTGTTGAATGTAAACTTCAGTTGTCACGTGACCACGATGTGTTGAATGTAAACTTCAGTTGTCACGTGACCACGATGTGTTGAATGTAAACTTCAGTTGTCACGTGACCACGATGTGTTGAATGTTCTTTATGTCTCGATTTTTGGAACACAACTCTAATAGAGCTTTATAAAAAAAAAAGATTTTAAAAAAGGGAAAAGACTTGTAAAATATATATAATTCAGTGTAAGTTATGACATTTTTGAACACAACAATGTAATATTTATATTTGAAAATATGTTATTATTCTATGGACTGGCGCTCTGTACATGTCTATTTGGAGATGTTAATTGTATAACTTTGGTCAAATTTTGTAAAATTATTTGTAAATATATGTTACTTGTATACACACCTATGATCCAGTCCTTTTGATAACCCTGTGAACACAAATTTTATCAATTTTCTTTTGGGAAGGGTTTCTTTTTTCAGAGCGTCCTCCAGGGCTTGTTCAAGAGAACAGAATTCAGTTAGGCTAGCAGAGTCTAGCAACAGTAATTGACGAACTCGTAAAGTGATTCAGCGGCATGCTTTCCTGGGGTAAAAACAGTAGACAAAAACGGTGATTGGTTTGCCCGTTTGTGGCGCTCTAGTCTGTTTTGATGCACAATGTCCCGACGTGTTGATCCATTTAGTGCTATTTAGTTGTAATACATTTGTGGTGTTCTCAGTTGACTGCTTTCATTTGGAGTCCAAATAAATGTGCCTTGTCACTGTTACATGACAAAACTGATTGTACGAAACTTTCTGGGTAAATTGTAAAATTTGAAGATATTTCAAAATGATATGTATGGATGGATGGATGAATGGATGGATGATATTACATTTTAGTATACTTGCTGTTTTCTATTATATTATGAGTAAGCTGGCCAGCAAACTCATTGGTCAAGTTGACTGTGTACATGAAAATGCGCAAACACCTGGTAACATAACACTCTCTCTCTCTCTCTCTCTCTCTCTCTCTCTCTCTCTCTCTCTCTCTCTCTCTCTCTCTCTCTCTCTCTCTCTCTCTCTCTCTCTCTCTCTCTCTCTCTCTCTCTCTCTCTCTCTCTCTCTCTCTCTCTCTCTCTCTCTCTCTCTCTCTCTCGCTCGCTCTCTCTCTCTCTCTCTCTCTCTCTCTCTCTCTCTCTCTCTCTCTCTCTCTCTCTCTCTCTCTCTCTCTCTCTCTCTCTCTCTCTCCAATATCTCTTTAATTGTGAAGGTTATGAACTCGCATTTTAAAACAATGGTTAGAATAGTCAGGACAGAGGTAATGTTTTCAAAAATAACTAACTAACTAACAAACAAACAAACAAACAAACAAACACAATAAACAAATAAGTAAATAAGTAAGCAAGTAAATAAATAAATAAACAAACAAACAAACAAACAAACAAACAAACAAATGTATAAACACATACTGACAAGCATCAACAAGAGAGTAGTTACAAATAATTATCAACAACAAGAATTGCTATATAATATTATGTTTTCCTATATGCGAAATTACTATGTTGATAACGATTTGTAATTATGCTTGTCCGTATTCATTTATTGATTCTGTTTTCATAA